>NC_056746.1:457181769-457241769 GCF_019279795.1 Protopterus annectens
TAGGAGAAAGTTCCCAGATATCCTGGTCAAATTTCTTATTGTAGTATAAATACCACCTCAGGACTCTCCTGAAAAGGAACCACTAGGCTAGTAGGACTAACCCTGTGAGGAAAGAATAAATAAAATGTATTTATGCTCCTGGTCTGCTGTCCTCCTGATAATTTTAGTGAGTTCAAGTAACAACCAACCATTTATAACTCAAAAAGATGCCTCTCAGACTACTGCAACTTAAACCACACAGTTTATTAAGGTTAAAACCAAAAATGTTGTTTCTGGATCAAACTCAAATAAAAAGTCTAAGTGCTTTCATTCCAAACAATGTTAAGGGGACTTCCTCAGAACATAATCATTAATACACTCTCAGTCTTTGTGATGCTGATAAATGTTTTAAAAAGGCTGAGAGTGTGTTAATGGTTATGGTTTAGACAGTGGTTTTGCTGTCAACACTATTGCCTGTTTTGGTTCTTGGTTTTTGGTGTTTGGTGAGCAGAGTAACAACTAAACATTTATAGTTTCATTATCATGTTGCAACTGCTGTGGTATATTAAAGTCATCTTGCAGTACTTGCTCACATTTGCTGAATCCCTTGAACTGAACATAATTGAACTGTTTTAGCCTTATAATGTTCTAGGTATATAAAACCTATGGTCAGAGACTTATGCTCTCCCACATGGACTGAGGCAAATGCAGCTTCTCTTCCAGACATGCAAGCAGATTATTAGTCATGTAGTTTTTATAATATAGTTTGATGCCCTAATGATGAAACAATGCCATCTCTCTCACCTGTGCAATATTTTCTATAGGTTATGCAACTTGGGACATTTAGGTATTTTACTTTGTATGTATGTTTTTATTCACAGCTCATACGCAGTAAGTACGTGTGACATTAATGCATGATCCATCACTTGAAATATTAGAAATGGTGTGGCTTAGAATTTTAAAATTAAGACAAACAAGTCTATGCTTTTCATTTGCTTAAAGATCATACCTGCATCCAGATCATAGTACATGTTGTTTTGTTCTGGTCCAGGATTAATTTCACTACTTCTGGTACTAAACAGTTTAAACATTTTACGAAGCATCTTGAAGATAAGATATTGCATATGTAGTGAATAAGTACCTTTTTAGTTTTTTGCATGAATGATGACGCAGAAGGTAAAGCAGCTCTATGACACAGAAGGTAAAACAGCCCGATACTATATATATTCAGGCAATGTTCTTCACAAACATAGAAGGCTCTTGGAACAGTGCAGTTTCTATTAAAGCTACTACATGTTACCCACTAAATAAAAGGGAATGGATGAACTTAACTAATAAACTTGCATACTGTCAGCTACTCTTTGATTCACTAATTCTTCTGCACACAGCTGCATCCTGATTTAGATTATTTGCTTTGCTGGCACCAACCCAATAGACAACTAAGGCCATCAGATACACACCAACATGCAGCTTAAAAAAACATCCATTAAAATAGATTGACTGCAGTCATGTATTACCTACCATGTGGAATATTCAACTTGCAGAAATGCATTACAGTCAAAATACTTTGTTCTTTTCTCACTTTGTAAAGCACTGTTTTATAATTAAAAATAAGCATCTATACTGTGGCATTATCTAAACCTTGATTGATGACTGACTTGAGTTTCTGAACTGAACCTGTTATGAAAATGAGTGAAAATAATCATTATGTGTTTTTTAACTGCAGTTGCTTCTTAGGTCAGAAATGAACACTTAACTGTCTACAAGGACATAGCCAGGCATATATCATGCCAAACCACGGCATGGAAAAAAGGGAGGAAAAAGCAGTTATTGCAGAATATTAAGGCTATGAACAGTTATTAAGCTTCTGCCTGTAGTCCAGGGTTTGATTCCCTCAATATCCATTTTCATAGACAATGCTCTCAGGCTATATATATATATATTGTTATATTGTTATATATATCTATATATATATATATATATATATATATATATATATAAATGTGTGTCACAGAGGTGGAGTTCTGTTTAATCTGTCATTCGGTGCAGAGGACTAAGACCATGAGCTGTTAAGAATCTGGCTCCTGTAGTAGAGGGCTTGAATCTCTCAACCTCCATTTGCTTACTGTGTAACTCTGAGCAAGTCACTTAACCATACAGTACTCTGTAGCAATAGGGAAGCAGGGCTCCTCAATGCTTTCCTTAATTGCATGCCTGGCAACAACATATGGCATGCACATTTTAAAACTTGTTTTGTGCAATGCAATGTATTAGAATTTAAATACAAAAGTCCCTGACATATTTATTCTGGCCTTAATTTATTATTTATTTATTTATTGACTGGGAAAGTCCTCTGGGTCAAATAACCCATTCTCAGTGGGATGCCCGGGGAGAAAAGCTCCACAAACACAATTGCAAGAAGCATACACATGCATTGCAATGAAAAATAATGACATATGATAATCACAGAAATACAAGCATTTGCAATATAATAAAAGGTCATTCATTATAATAATAGTAACAGTATAGACATTTTAGATAACAGAAAGTAAAAAGTAGAAGTACAATCAGCAAGAGGCAAAAAGTAGATCTATTCTTAGCTGTCTGATTAGGAATGCATGTGGAATAGTAGTAGAAATTTTGTGCAGAGAAGGGTGCATTTGTTGTACAAGAGCAGGTGGGGCTGTTTAGATAATGTTTTTTAGAGCGGATGTTAAGACTTTTAGTGAGTCAAGTTGAGTGATGTGTGAGGGAATGGCATTCCATAGCTTGGCAAGGTTTGGATACATTTAAGAGATGCTTATTAGTCGATCTAAGCATGCGGGTAGAAGTATATGATTGAAGAATAGAATGGAATGCAGGGCAGTTATTTGGTTTAAATAGTAAACTGTGGGCTAGAGTAAGCTGTATGTAGTATAGGTAGTGGAGGACGTCAAGCCAATTGAGTTGAGAAATAGCTTGACAATGATGTGTGCGGTTGGACAACCCAGCAGGCAATTTAGCTATTTTATAATAACATGCTTGAAGCTTATTAAAAAGCGTTGAGTGAAGGCTGGTGGATATGGGACTGCCATAGACAACAGAGGGAATAAGTAGAGTGTTGGCCAGTTTTAGTTTTCTGTTTGTGTCAGGATAAATTTTATGATGGTAAAGTTTACCTAGTTTAAAGTGGGTTTTCTTTATTGTGTTAAGAATATGTTGTTCAAATGTGAGCCAGCTGTCAATAGTTATTCCTAGTAGTTTTGATGAGTTTACCAGTTCAATTTCTGTCTTGTTATGTGAAAATATTTTAAAATCTATGTGTGGTGGTTTTGTAGAGAAGAGTAGGAGTTTGGATTTTCTGGGGGGTTTAACAGAAGATGTAAATCATTTAACCGAGATTCAATGGATGAAAAAGAGTTTGTGTGAGTTTAAGGAGGTCGGAGAAGTTATTGGAGGAGGAGATAATGGTAGATCATTGGCATATTGAATGAGTTTATGATCTGATCCTTCTGACTTTTTGGGTTTTAAGCAGGAGGTGTCAGAAAAGTTACCACAAGGATAACTGTCTTGTGGCAGCCAAGCGTTCATAGCGATGTCGCTTTTTGATCCTTCGATGTCGGCTCTTCCTATCATTGTGAAGCAGAATTCACCAAGCGTTGGATTGTTCACCCACTAATAGGGAACATGAGCTGGGATTAGACAGTCATGAGACAGGTTAGGTTTACCCTACTGATGATGTGTTGTTGCAATAGTAATCCTGCTCAGTACGAGAGGAACCGCAGGTTCAGACATTTGGTGTATGTGCTTGGCTGAGGAGCCAATGGTGCGAAGCTACCATCTGTGGGATTATGACTGAATGCTTCTAAGTCAGAATCCTGCCTAAGCATTATGATACTGCAGTGCCGATGATCTCTGGTTGGCCAGGCCGCAAGGTCGTCGAGGAACGCAGCTCATCACTGGGTCTGAGCGAGGACAGAAGGGGCCACCTCTCTCCAGCAATGCACTGCACATTTGAGGGGAACCAGGTGCTAAATCATTTGTAGATGACCTGATTCTGGGTCAGGGTTTCATACATAGCAGAGCAGCAAAGAGCTGCGATCTATTGAAAGCCAGCCCTTGAGCCAAGCTTTTGTTGCATTTTAAGTTAGATAATTTGCTAAATACTCTTTTTCACAATACCTGGTTGACTATTTTTTCTCAAGCCTGTATTTACAGATAATTTTTTGTAGAATCAGAAATAAAATATACTGTGCAGTAGAATACACTGTCTGGTGTTGGGGAGTACACCTTGGGGTGGAAGTTAGAGGCTTCTTTCAGCAAGCTAATATATATTTCAAACAATCCTGGCTGTGACACAGACTATCCAGAAACTTGAATAATGACTCTGAAAATAAACAATCTTACTATAGCATGTGGAGGAGATCTTTCATATATTCACTACAAAGAATTTACTTGAGATGTTCTTTTTTTCCTCTCAGAGCCTATCCTTAAGAGAAAACACTATCAGAATTGTGTATGCCTGTTGTAGGTAAGCTGAAGCAGGTAGTTATGACTGTGTAGGGTCCCTATTAATTCATCAAATGAAAACATCATCAAAACCCCCCACACCCCCACTAATTATATATACCAACTTTGAGTTTGCACTACGGTAGGGAAAGGGCAAATTTGCTGATCCCTACCATAATGCAATCTCAGTCAGAACAGTTCGACAAATGGCATTTCTGATGAAATGCTGTTCGATTATGTTTTCATTCAATTAATTAATAGGGACCCAACCATATAACCAGTCCTGCTTTTTATATACTTAATGATATTGTATACATTTGTATCAAAATTTCAGACTAATGATCCTCTCCAGTGGCCTAAAGGGATAAAGCCCTAATGATGGCCCAGCCAATCCGGATTCAATTAGTGGCTCAGGCTACTGGTGGAGTGGCAGGAAGGGATGGTATGCTCATCCTGGTGACAAGGCACTCACTGGTGATACTCTCTAAGGGGAGGCATGGTCCAAAGAGGGCAGTTGCTCTCAGACTCAGCCAGTGAGCATGGGGGACAGGGAAAGGGAAAAGTGCATAGGCCATATAAAATAAAAAAAATGGACAGAAGCACAGACAGCCCCCAGGAGGCTTTAAGATCCTCAACCAGCTCCAGCAACACTGAAGCAAGTCTGGGGGGGATAAAAGGATGCTGGTAGACCCAGTGCAGATGTGGCACACTAAGGTCTGGACCAGTACAAATGAGGTCTGAGGGGACCAAAAAGACATTTGTGACTGTTGATTATATTTAAGTGTGTATAGGTATATGGAACTCTCAAGTATCTGAGATGTTTCACTGATATATGAGTAAATGTCTAGTCTGAGTAGAACTTTGCTTGCAAGGCCATAACCTGGTTTGCAAAGTGTAAGTAAATAAAATGAGATACAGAGAGTGAAAATAGCCTTGTATGTTCTGTGCACTGTATATTCAACAGGTGGGACTAGTCTAAGGATTGTAGAGCCCCCCCCCCCCGTACCACTTTAGTAATAGGTGTCAACCCTAACCCTAGTGCTGTCCCTTCCACAAGTCTAACCCTACACCTTAAATTAATAGAAATCCTTCCCATAACACTGCCACTACCCAAGACACACTCAGGTACCCACAGGCACACAAACACACACACTAACAACACTACATCTACCCCCTTGCCTAACTCTGACCCCAAAATACACACACTCACACACCAATATAAAAACATATCCCCGACCCTAACCCTTACTCCTGCACACATATACAAATGCTCTCACCCCCTCCAACCCCACTCACCTTTTATGATGAAGCAGTCCCTTCACATTTTGAATGTTTAACTATCTATATTAAGCACCACCTACATCACACGTTGACCAAATGGGCATTCTGTCAAACACAGGGAACACAAACACATGTACCATTTGTAATTCAGAATATGTGTCATGTGGCCTTCAGGGAGTCCTATCCATATTTACATATATCTGTATGTCCCAGCTATTTCAGCTATAGACATCCTATGACCTGCAATAATATTCCTCTAGCATTTCATCTTTTCTGCAAGCGTAGTTTTTATTTTGAGAGTTAAACAAATATAACTGGATTATTTTATTTAATGCTACCTCACCTTAAAGCCTTAATTGTTCTTATGGCATTAAGCCAGTCTTAAACATGAGGGGTTTACATTATTATTTTTTTTAACAAAAAACATCTGTATTGAATTATCCCTTATGACAAAGGCAATCACACATTTATATAAATGAAAACAAACCATAATAACATATTTTAGTTGAAAACATTATACATCAAATATACATCTATTCAGTCATTTTCAATCAAACATAACTCAGGCAATTTAACCTTCCCTTAAACCTCATTCATCCTCTAAAACATTATTCTGCATGTATTGTTCCCACAATTCCCATTTTTCTATATAATTTGCTCCTTCCCTTTTCTAAAGATCCCACTTCCAGTTCTTTTATCTCTGTTACTATATTCACTACTTCTAATACGGTTAGTTTAGACTTTGATTTTCATTTTCTAGTAATTGCATTTTAGCAGCCATCAGAATTAAACTTAGTAAGGCCTTGTCTAGACAACTCCGATCCTGTATCACAGCTCAGAAAATCATTTTCTTAGTTACACCAATTTATTCACCCAGCATTTCTGACAGAGTCATCTACAAGGAATTTGTAAGGTTTGCCAACTCATTACACTTCCCAAAAATATGTTACCAGTTACCTCTTTCTTCCCTATCATGCTTCCAGCATTTGCAATCTACCCGAGGAAAAATTATTTGGAGTCTGCTTGGGGTATAGAAATACCTATGCAAAACACTTTCAAGGAAAAATCCTAAATCTTCTAGACTTTATTGCATATTTTGGAGCCATATATATATATATATATATATATATATATATATATACATGTATATATCCTTCCATTGTTCTGTTTTAGATTCAACTAAAAACTCTGTGAGTGCTGGTCTTTCACTTAGGATCCCCCTATCCCTTTCTCTTGCCTATACTCTGATAACAATCCATGATAGGGAAGGCGGTGTCTAGCCTGCAGTCCAAATGCCTTCTTGGCCTTATCCCATTCTTTTACCTTTCCCTCTCTAGTTATTTCTTCCACATACCTTGGTTCTTTTGACAGTTTTCTCCAGTAAATTGTACTGCCCTTTTGCTTATTCTCTGTAACCCTACTTGCAATCATTCCTATCAGCAAAAATCTCCTTTGGCCTAGTTCTTAGAATACTTTCTGATATTTTATGAATATATATTCTCTATGGCTGTTGTTACTCTCCATAAGGATCTGCATCCAAAATCCCACCCTCTCCTTGTTTCTTGAATTTCCTCCCCACTTCGTCGTCATCCATTTCCACTTTGAATTATAGCTTTCTGCTTGTGTTATCTACATGAGCCTTAATTGTGCAGGCTTAAAATATGGATCCATATTATATCCGTGGAAACCCCTTTCAGCAAACAACGGTTCATTGAACGATAACCTGCAAAATCTAACTTCCTCAAACGGCCATTCCAGCGATTTTTTTCCAAGGGGAAAAAAAAACACTTGGCCGACCTAAAATCAGACAAAATTTCAAAGTGGGGGGGGGGGTTTCACCTCTCATATCTCCCAATATGGGGGGCTGTGCCCCCATAACCCCCTAACTAAATATGCCAACTCCGAGATTGCACTACAGTGGGGAAAAGGGAAAATTCCCGATGATGGCCAAGTGTTTTTTTCCCCTAGGAAAAAATTTGCTGAAGTGGATGTTCATAGGAGTTAGATTTCGCTGGTTATCATTCGGTGAAGAGCCATTTGCTGAAAGGGTGTTTTGCGGACATAATATAGACCCTAAAATATCCCTTCAAATCAAGTAATTCTAAACCACCGTATTCTACTGGTAGGATCAACTTATCCCATTTAACCCTAGCCCCCTTCCCCTCCCAGATAAATTCCTTCAGCTCTTTATTAATTATTTTCCACAACTCTGATGGTTGATAAAAATATGCCTAACCTGTATTTAAAACTAAAGAGACTAAAAACATTTTCACTGCTTGCATCTTACTATCCATATCCACAAACAATACCTTCCAGTTTTTCAGTTTTTATATTATGTTTTGTTTAGTCTCTTCCCATATAGCCTTAGGTTTGATGGATGTAAACTACCAGGAACAAGGAACTCTACAATACACTGTCAGGACTGAAGGCCAAAAAATGAGATTAGCTGACAATTTTGAAAGAACTGAGTCTTAGTATGAATTTTAAAATCTTCTATTGGTATATACTGAGAAAGGGTTATCGCCTTCTAGCCTTAATGTTCTTATTTCTTCTGTCATCCATAGCAGCATATTACATTTAACTCTAGATGTTTGTTTTTGTAAGAGCCACTGATGTGGAAATACCGTGCAGCCAACAATGAAAACTGCAAGTATAATCTCCGAGCTGTTCCTCATTTTTCAGACCACCCCACATTTTGCCTCATATTAGTGCCCTATCCCCTGATTTTTTTTCTCATTTTCTGGTAAATCACTAAGAATTGCAGTCTGTCAGTAATGCGGCACATGACAGTTTCTGACTTCTTATTTTCAAAAAAATGTATATTAATGTACAACCTATTGTTCTATTAATGTTTTAAGTGAATTGGAGTAATACTTAAAAAATAGTCCCTGAATTCGAGCCCTGTGCCCCCCATTAATTTTGTCCTTGTTCCTGATTCTTGAGCAAAAAAGTTGAGAGCCATTAGTGCAACCATATCTTTCAACTGTCCAGATTTTTGCATAATGCCCATATTTTTCCTCATATTTTGGTCTATTCCTCAAAAAAATGTGTTTTTCTGGGAAATTATTGAAGATTGAATTAATTAAATAATGACAAATACTTGAGTTTCATACTACCTTCACAAAATAAACACTAACACAAAATCTGTTATTATAGCAACTTTCTACATTTATAAGAGCAATATTTAAAATCTGTCACTGATATTGGGCATTTGTTCTTCCACAATTTTTACTTTTTTCCAGATTTCTTGTTCTAAGAGGTTTAGAGATATGAGTGCAAGGCATCCTGAAGAGTAGAAGGGCATTAAAATAGTCCACTCTGTCATTAATAAAGCACTTAAGTGGGGGGGTTTTATGAGTAGATGTGTTTCATGCAATATGTATATCGGTGAATTCTATTCATCTTTTCATGAGCCTTGGCAGTGAATGTGGGGATTTGGTCAATAGAGCATCCACAGAGGTGTCAATAGCCAAAATTTTATTGTGTTCTGAGCTAGGAATTCATTCAAGGATACTTTTACCTCTATTTTTCCCAGCTCTGATGGGAGTCTATAATAGCGAAGCAAAACTATATAGATCCAGCTGAGAGTGAGAGAAAGAGTCAGTTTGGTCAGAGCAATCATCATTCAAGTCATGTAATATTGTTTCTTTTTGAATATTGTTGGTAATACATTTAATGTGATCTTCAGTCAAAGAAATCTGCTGCTTTGGAGGACTATACAGATAAGCAATTTTAAGACAGCCATCTTGAATTCACACAATAACTGACTTTTTGTCTTTGGTTATAGGAGGGTGTACAGATTCAGTGGAACATTGTTTGTTTTCATGCATATTATAGCTGTACCCTTGTGAGATCTGTCTTGGCTAAAGGTCAGGTAACAAAATAGAATTTATTCCCTGATATTAATGTCAGAATTGCGTGACATTCCTATAATGGCAGTTATGTCAGGGTGATAAATCTCTAACTAAACAGGCAGCAGTTTCACTTTATCACAGATGTTTCTTCAGATGATATGAAGCATCCTAAGGCCAGCTTAGTGAGCCCAGAACATTTCACTGGGTCTGAGAAGAAGCAGCCTAGAAAACTAGGTCCAAGGTTAGGGTGAATGCCACATCTGTTTACCAAAACAGGATGTAGCATAGCCATTGATATGTTTTGTTGTTTTTTTTTTTCCTTCTGTTTCTGTGTACTTATTGTTGCAATCAACACTCCTACAGGTTCCTGTGTCATGCATTGGGTATGACAGTACATCTTTAATAAGATAAGTGGGGGTAACAGATAGAATGTAGGACAAGTGCTCTGCTGACAATGGGAGATCCTGGGGTTCCCACTAAAGCAATGTGGTGCTCACAGGAATGTGCAAACGGAGATAAACAGCTAAATTGTTGATTCCACTATAGGACACATGAATAAAGTAACATAAGATGGTAAAGTGCTACTTACACTTGAGAGAAGATAAGTAACAGGCAAAAATGCTATGTAATTAAAGGGAAATCCGAGTGATAATCCAAGGTTCTAGGAGTCAGAGTGCAGCCTAGAAAGAGTATAGTGGGCAACAAGAATGGCTTGTTTAGAGAATAAAATTGCACACATTAGAAGACACCAACAAAGCTATACCTGTTTTCACTATTAAAGATGAAAACAGTGGGGCTATGATATGAGCATATGTTGTATAAAAATATGAGGGAATCACTCTAGAAAAGAAGACAGGGCAGAAAGGAGGAGCAGATCAAAAGGTACAATGTTTTTAATGTACAGAAGGATGTTTAATTAAGAATGGTAACAAAGCAAGTGTATTATTTTAAACAAATTTCCAGTCCCCTGGACATTGAAAATAGGAACAAAACCCCTTAAAAGTAGGAATATCCAGGTAAAAATCTGGACATCTTATAGGTTCATAGGTAAGTACTAGGCTATCTGCCCGAGGGCATCTATAAGCCTAGCCAGAATGTGTTGGCTTTTGCTACCCCCTTAGATTACTTCTCTATTCTAATTAGTAAAAAAATTGAGTACCATATAGTAGTTAACTCTTCCTGCTTCCAGTAAAAGTGTAGGATACTACTCAGAAACACATTTAAAAAAACAGAGAGTGAAATGATGGAAAAATACTAGCATATTATCAGAGATACTGTAAAATCTGTAGACTATAATGAATCAAATTGCAAAATTCTACCACACAACTCTGTTTATTTTTGCTTCAGGAAAAAGGAGATGTAAGATGTATATCCAATTTCTTTAAGCTGCTGTTTTCCTTTTTCTGTCTTGTTTGTTGGAGTGAAGATTTCAGTTACAGTGGCCTTCAGGAGATGTCATCTTTCTTTAACAAGCACTTTGCAGCTAATGTCACTTACTTGACTGAGAAATCCATACCCTTTACAGAGGCAGTACACATACACAATGATGTGGAGAAAATAAGAACTCATTTGAAAGATGGTAACTCTCAAGGACATGACAGGATAAGTAGGAAACAAACAAAAATATTGCAAGTTATATAGCATGAATGCTAACACCACTCTGACTGAAAAGACAACACAAGCATAAACTACCGCCTTCTTCCTTTTTAGATTTCCTACTGATTTTCTTGCAACCTTAAATATCAAGGGGGATTCATAAAGGTTACCACAATGTGCAGACTCCATCTATACTTAGTCTGATCTTTCTGAGTAAAAAGACAGCGTACAAATGTGGTAGGAATGTTCTTGAATACAGATAGTGTAGGCTTTCATGAATCCAGCCCACATTTGCCTTAAAAATTACAACAAAATGGTTGTAGTTGCCCCATTCCTGTATTCATTATTTAACATGCCCATTGAGGAATACCTTGTCTCATCTATTTGCAAAGAAAGAATCACAGTAGCAATATATGAGGGTAAAAGCATTAAGGACTGTCCCAAAAACTTCAAACCAATCTGTTTATAAGAGGAGTCAGTAAACTTATGGAGAGTCTGTAGATATGATTAAAAAAGAATTAAGGGAACTAAAAAGCTTCCAACATTTCCTAGTTGCTTCATCATCACCCAGCATTTCCTAGTTGCTTCATCATCACCCAACATTTCCTAGTTGCTTCATCATCACCCAACATTTCTTAGTTGCTTCATCATACAGATTTGCAGCTATAAAGTGGCAAAGTAAAAGTATGGGCAGAATTAAAAAGTCTTGTGGTTAATTTGGAAAAGAGTGCTGTGGTGACTTGTAGGAAATGCAGCAGAATGAAAGGCTATACATGGAATAATTCTTGAAAAATGAAGGCTGTTCACAAGTACTGTTAGGACTGTATATAAACCTCTAACTGTTGTTTTAGTAACAATGCAACAAAGCTGATTAAATGTGACTACAGTTACCTCTTAACTCCCTCAGATGTAGCCCCCACACCTACTTAACATTATTGTATAACTCTGTAGAACATGTAGCCTTACCAGAAGCCTGATCCTAATCCTAAAGTCCCCATCGCTCCCTAAACCTATGACTCCCTTCACTCTCCCTAACCCTAAAGTCCTGATTGCTCCCTAAACCTAAAATCTCTCTCCCTACCCTAACTCTATTGTCCTGATTACTCCCTAAACCTAAAATCCCCCTTCCCTCCCGAAACCTAAATTTCTGATCACTCTCTAAACTTAAATGCTGTCCCCCCTCCCTAACCTCCCAATCCCTCCCTAAACCAGTGCTGGGCAGGTTTTGGATGGGGTTTGCTACTGGTCATCTCGGGGGTGGGGGTACAAGAGATAACTATGCCAAAACTTGCAAATGTTTTTCTGTGAAATACAGCACATATGTAAAATATAAAATACTTTGAAAATATGTGAATATGACTGGAGGTTATGTACTAATTGTTTATTGTCAAGTGGCATCAAAGTAAAATTCTAATGTGCAAAGCTGTATCCAATTTTTCTGGGGGGAGGGAGGCAGCCAGACTGCTGTAAGATTTAAAAAGTGAACTGTTTTTTTTTCTGTGAAAGTAAAGTATCTATATACACATACCTTCTCAGATTACCAGGGGTGGACTCAGCTGCTGCCTGTTACTTTCTGTATTGTCTTTTTGGCTTTTCCCGGTTAGGGGTCGCCACAGCAGAACTCCGGTCCGCTAATGATTGGCAGTCGATTTTTATGGTACAGAGTTGCCAGCCCGATGCCCAACCTTTAACGAAGGCACGCCCATTCACGCATGTCTTTCGGAGGCCACTCAACCGCGGAGAGGACATGCAGAATCCACACAGAAGGCACTCCAGCCGAGAATCGATCTGGAGAACCTCTTGCTGTGAAACAACAATGCTACCGCTGTACCACCACAGCTTTACTTTCTGTATCATGTTAAGGAATTTTCCAGAAATGCCATTGGTACAGATGATTTTTGAGTGACAAGCCAGAAGGCAAGGCAGCCTGATAGCCATTCTCAGTTAGTCAATTCCTTCCTGCTTTTGCTTGCCATAGCAGTGTTTCTCTGCATCTTTAAGTTTGCTTTCATTTTTGCTTTACCTGCTTATATTTTGCATTTTTTAGACCATAGCAGACATGTTCTAGTAATCCTTTTAGCCAGACATTATTCAGAAAATAACTGGTTAGTCAGTACGTTGATGCAAGCCATTTGTCTGTTTGAACATGTTATTTTTTTATTTCCTCATTACAAAAGTATACCTTGACAATATATTTTTTTAAATTGCATTGCTAAGCTTTCTCTTAGTAAATAATTCTAATTAGTTTAAAAACACCTGAGTACTGATTTATTTACTTATTTATATAATATATATATATATGGTTCCCCTCCGCTTTACCAAACACACTTTTCTTCGACAAATGCAATGGTGTGATATAATGTCGATGGTATAGATGGCCAAATGGTGGATTTGTTGAAGGTATGGAATGTTAATACAGGTAAGTGAGGTTGGGGGGATGAGAGAGAGAGTGTGTGTGTGTGTGTGTGTGTGTGTGTGTGTGTGTGTGTGTGTGTGTGTGTGTGTGTGTGTGTGTGTGTGTGTGTGTGTGTGTGTACATTAAGGTGTAGGGTCATGGTTGGGGAAGGGGCAGTATTAGGGTTAGGTTAGCACCCATTACTAATGTGGTGCAGCGGGGGTGGTATACCATGATTTTTATACAAGAGAACATCCCATGTCATAAAATCCATGTTCTTTGCTCTTTTGTGGTCTGTCATGGAACTTAGAAATAGCATATGTCTTTCTCACTCCAAGAAGGTAAACAACATGTTAGAAATGATTTGAAAGCAGTCTGCCAGAAACATGGTGGGCATGAAAGATTTTACATGTAGACAAAGGTTATAAGGACAAACTGTCTTTATTTTAAGATTTTTCATGATGTTTTCTTATATACTTCTTAGTGCTATATGCTGCAGAACACAGCTTAAAATTAAGAGGTATATACCTTAGCAGACGGAGGGTGATTCTCCAATGGTAAAAAGAAAGAAATAGTGTAACCTGGGAATAGTATCTAGTGGCAATACACTGACTAAGTGAAAAAAGCTGATAGTGATGATGAGCTTAAATCCAAGTTGGAAAGCTATGACATGGCATATATGAGTTCAAAAGCAGGAGATATGGAGTCTGCATTGCTTGAAGTCATACTAATGCTATGTTGTGTTGCGTTATGTTACATCACTGATGTGCAGTGGCAAATAGGCACTCGCCTTGAAACCAACTATGTGCATAAAAGTCAAGGATTCAGCATATGCTACTGCTACATGTATGGAACAATTACCATTTTTTACACATTGCTTAAACATAAAGTTCTGATACTTAATAAAGGTGCAAGCCACTATTAATGAATCTACAATGTATCCATTGACCCCCCCCCCATGGGATGATCCAACCTAATAATGCAATTATTGGCTTTCCAAATTAGGGACAAGGACTTCATCGACACGGAGTCACTAATAACAACTGCTCATAACTTTATACTTCATCATTTACTAACCTAAACATGATGTTATTTAAAGAATTATTTTCCTGGAATATCAGTGATCTCTAGAGTCCATAAAGATTTAAAAATTATTCGGGTCAAACCAGAACTGCCTAACGTTTACATGCTTCAAGAGATGCATCATACTAGCCACAAAGTAAGATTTCATGAAGTGAAAAATTCCTTCTACCTGGGAAGCAGAAAAAATGCTTCCTAGAAACACTGTAATGATGGTATCTGAGACTTATTCGGACCTTCGCAATAGTTCTGGGTTCACAGGCTCATAAGCATATACTAGGCTATCAACCACCAGTGCACTTATAAGCATAGCCATACAACCCAAATGTAACCCATAAATTTGATTTATGTAGAGGGTGATTTACTGACTGCAACTGTCCATCAGGAACATAGGCACCAGACCAGGGGTGAATTACCCATCCATTGGTCCATGTTGAACTTAAACAGGGTTACGGAGGAACTCTGCATCACATGGATGGGAAGCCTGTTCCAGAGAATAGGAATTCTCCTAGAAGCATCTGTCTCTCCAATATGTCATATTTATGTCACAAACAAAATGTAAGTCTTTTGATCTAGCAGTTCTAATATTGTTTGTTTTGTGGTTGTGTAAAGGGTTCATCAAAACAGGGTTCAGGGATGTCTTGTATGCCAGGTAAAGATCACCTCTCAGAAGTCTATATGATAGTGCATAAAGGGACAGGGCTTTGATGCGATCAATGTAGGACATTGTGATTTCTCCCTGTATTCTTTTTATCAATAAAGAATAATTACCTAGAAAACAACTAAACTATATCTAACCTCATCCTCCCAAAAAGCCCATCAACAGCTATCTTATTAATGGCATTACAAACAGACATTACAAACTTTAGCCTTTTTTTAACCAGAGATTGGAACCTTATATTTATTGAGGAAGATAGAGGTAATGGAGAAAAACGTCTGAGATAGATGGTAGGATGCACACTATAGGACAGATGAAGGAATGATGACATTAGATTGGAAAAAAAAGTAACTCCCAGTGCAGAGAAGGTCAACAAGAGCAGATTATTAGAACATTAGAAGAAGGCAAGAGAAAATGAGTCTGTCCAGCAAAGAGATGGACATACTGTTGAAAGAAGACATGAGACAGCCAGCCAAGACTCTCGAAGCAGGTAAGAAAATAGCATTGAATTTAGAGAGGTAGAAATACTCCAACCCCATGCAGAAAATAAAAAAGAGAGCTGCTGATGATGATGATGATGTTTACCCAGCAGACTCCATTAACCCTAGAGAGTAGATTTCCTAAATATTTTCAAAGTTTTTAGAATACGAAAATGTAGTTTAACCGCTTCCTCTGCTCTCTTTTAAGATAGCATATTACTTGGACCCCTGATAAGGTCTACGGCAGAAAAGATAAGAGTATTTATATCTAAAAATGTACTTATGAGGTGAAGTAATTATCAGCACTTCCTATATAGTTATTAAACTGTTCCCCACCAATGTTATCCTTCACTTTTGCTAAGTGTGGGAATTACATTTTGGGTTTGTTGGAAACCCACCGTCTTAGAAAAAGACCCTGAGTTCTGAAACCCCTAAATCAGGTAAGAATCTTTGTACTGTGGTCTTTTACACATGTATATCATAGCTAGCACAGACTATATACTACTTTATGCCCATAGACTTTCCCTTTCACCACTTAGAATGATACATCCTGAGCAGGGTAAGTTTGCTTAGGGCAGGGTAGTATAAAAAGACACTATTATTAATTTAAACAACCCAAAAATGAAATATATTTTTATGTTTCTCAGCCTACATAATAAGAAGGTCTTTGATAGAATCCCACACTCCCAGGCTTTACAGGTCCAACTTGATTGTTTGATAGCTTTTAACACTGTGGATTATGGGACCTTATGGATGACTTGATATTTTATTGTGGTTTTACAGACACTGCATTGTTTTTTTTTCTTACTCTCGGGTTGCTCCCAGATGGTGTTGTCAGGACTTAATTTTTCTGGGGTCTATGTCAAATCTTCGAATGCTGGAAATGTCGACTGTCATATGGTCGAGACCATATGATCGATTTCAAGTGTTTGAAGATTGACTTTTAATGGCGCCATATGGTGCAGAATATGAGAATTTCCCTTTTCTGCACTGAAGTGCAGTCTTGGAGTTGGGGGTTGCCCCCCTGGTTGCACTGTTAAGGTGTGTTTTTCTTTTTTTTTTTTTTTGTTATATATTCGAACTTCCGAATGTCGAACATATGATCTCGACCATATGGTATTCGACATTTTGGAAGTTTGAATATATAACATAGACCCTTTTTCTGGTACCTTCCCTATGAAATGTGGAATGTCTCAAGGTTCCATTTTGGTTCCATTACTGTTTATAGTATATATGCTGCTACTGATGGAGATCATTAGGGGGACGGAATGACCTAGCTGAAAATGTACAAATGGAGGAACACTACCAAGACCCTCTAACAGTGGACAAAAAAATAACTGCCAGAAAAAACATCAATTTTGACAGTCCTGAGAAGTATAAACACTGAAACATATTCTTCTGACATATTCAGACATTTGTGGATTAATTTCCCATATTAGTCAGTTGAATTAATTTTTCAGTACAGCGGGGGGGGGGGGTGCATTCCTGACTGTGCCATCCTTCGGATAAGACATTAAACCAAGGCCTTATCTGCTTGACCTGGTGGTAGCTCAGGTGGATGTAAAATATCTCACAGCACTTACTGAAAACAGTAGTGGAAGTTCCATAGTGCCCCAGCCAAATTTCCCCTAGTCATTTTGAATACCTCATTTAGCCTTCCTAGAAAAGAGGTTATTGGCCATGTGGGTCTAATCTAGTCAACAATGTGTAAATAAATAAATGTTCTCATTATTCAAAGTACAAAAGTCAACAGCAAGATAAAGTTCTGTTACATGTAAATACCACTATAGAATTCTCACTATCTATAAAATAAATGGCAGGCAAAGAACAACATCAACATTTTCAGCAGGAACATCAGATGTTATATTAAATGTACTAACTCTAACAGCTCTTCCCAACTAAATATGCTAAGAGAACTCTTGAAGTGGTCAATAAAATATAACAAAAGCATAGTCATACAATGGCAAACTAAATAATCATATAAATACAATAAATATAACAAATAATACATAAATCATAAACAAATAGATATTCCTTCTTTGCCCGACGCAAATAATGATACCCAGAGCCCCTCTTGGATGCCCTTATCCAAGAGGTTACAACTAAGAGAGTGGATAGGGTATACATTCCTTTACTTAGTGCTAAACCCCTACTGACACCATATAGTACACACAATGTAGTGGAAGAATATTCAGGCACCACTAGTAGAGCATTGGTTAGTGAGAACAAGAATGTCACATTGTCCTTCATCACTACATTCAGTTCACATAGTTACTCATGTTTGGACATATTACAGAAAAATTGGGACCTGTCTAAGATGTACCCTAACATTTACGTTAAAGTAGGTGAGACCCCTAGAGTGACATTTAGAAGAGGGAAGAACCTTAAAACTCTCTTAGAACAGCAATACACCCCAGCAGTACGGAATACTGGGATGAATAAATGTCAAAATTGCAAATATTGTAAACTTGTAGAACTCACTAATTCGTTTAAGGTTAACGGTACAACTTATAAACTGAAAGGCAGATTCAACTGTAATTCGTCTTTTGTAGTTTACTTGGCTAGGTGTACATTCTGTCCTGCTTTCTATATAGGAAAGATGAAGCGGAGGCTCCGTGACAGAATTTATGAACACCAATATGCTATGAATAAATGTAAACTGGAGAATGCACTAGCTAAGCACACTATTTCTAATAAAGAACATGCTTTTAAATTTATTATCATTGATCAAGCCAAGTATGATAGTAGGACCACTCAAACTTGAAGAACTTGAATTAGCCTGCCAAGTGAGGCTGAATGCCTACAATTGTCCTGGGTTGAATGACTCATGCTCAATTAGTAGCATTCTTAAACTAAAGAGCTTGCAGAGATGAGTCACATTTTGTTAAAAACATATATTATTTCTGTCAATGGTTGGGTTATACAAAATAATTTAATGTTTTTACCTTTGTGTACTGTGGTCACTGTCATATACATGTTTACATACTTTAATGTGTTTATATACTTTAATGTTGTTTTATTACTGGTTATCAATTGTCACTTTAATTTTAAAGTGTGTTTGCTTAAGTAGAACAAAGTGATGCAATTGGTGAATGCTGATCACCTGTCTTACTTATAAGGAAGGTTTTTTATTGCTGTAACTGTTTCTGAAGAAGTTTGCTGTCAGGCTGACGAAAAGCTCTTTAAACAGTGGAATAAATAGTGTTATTTGACTCTTCTCGGACTGTGTTGCTGTTTTTTCAAACCTGTTTTTGGATTTATTTAAACAGTGACTAGAAGTGATTATCTCTGAAGAAGCTGTTAGACACTTCACTCTGCCACATCTTGTGTGTGCACGTGCGTGTGCATATGAGAGTGTGTACATATGTGTGCATTCGTGCATGCACATCTGTGTGTATATGTGTGTTTATGACAGCAAAGTATATTACAAGTTTTAAATTTTAAGGCTGTGAAAATGCTTTGGACATTGTTCTGTGTTGGCTACTGTTAATCCTACAGCGTGAGACAATATCATTAACAGAGGTGAAATGTGCTTTGAAAAGCTCTGATTCTACATTAGAAAGATGCTTAAGAGTGTTATATTTTTCCCGAAATTTGGAGTGTAATTGTAATGTTCCATGTACTACATCTTTTAGTAAGGCCTACAAAAATGCTCTTGAATTTTCTTAAGGAAGTAAGAATAGGTGACAGAAAACATGTGGCATGTGCTGGTTGAAAAAAAAAAACAGTCAACCACTCTTCTAAATCTAACAATAGAGGTTTTAAATATAATGAGGGCACAGGCATCATGAACTGTGAAAAACAACAGCTCTATCTTCAAGGAACTTAGATAGACCATCTAAAGTATCAAAAACAGATGGAACAGTTAAAAATAGCCAGTCTAAATGCTTTTTGAACAGAAAAATCTCTCACTCCACCATTTTCTACTCTTTAACAAATGATGGCAAATTAATTGTTCCTGCAAGGTGACTATAAATCAGAGTCCTAACAAAGCAGAAAAAAATTAAATAGGTAATTATCCAATGACCTGACAAAGCCATCCGGTTCTAAAAGTTCAACAATAGCAGTGAAGAACAGGTAACATTATCATCAATAACTGAGACTAGATTGATAACCATCTGGGCAGACCTGAAGATGTAAGACGCACCTGATTTATATTCACTGATGAAATACCAGCATCAATTCTTTTGTTATTACTGAAATATCTTTCCATCCAAAAGCACATTCTATCCATACAGTAAAACAGGAAAAGAACAAATATGGCAGCCTTAATAAAGCAGATGACAAGGTAAGTAAATTAGCACAAAAAAAAAAATCTACCAGCTCAAAGCCTTCAGACTACAAGTAATGAATAGTATGAAACCTTTCAGAAAATGAGCAATCCAATCCATTCAAGCAACATGCCAGGTAAATGTCCTTAAAACAGCCCATCAGTGCAACCCATAAATACCTTGAAGTATGGCAAATACATTTCAAAACCAGAAGGAGAGTCTGGAATTAGGAGCAGAGAGCCTGAAAGTTATAACAAGAAAATAGTTAAAAGAATCCTACCAACATTTGAAGAATGTATTAATCTGATAAGTTTAGTAAAAGACAAATAAATAGAAATGTTAAAATTAAGATTTAAATTATCATTTATCAAAATTAAATCCTTGCCAAAAAATATCGTTATTGTTGGATAAATGCATAAGTAATAGTTTTTCATACTAATATGTGGATGTTGATTGGTTAGCATTCAATGAATTTGCTATGACTATTATATGAAAAAAATAATGAATTATAAAGAGCAAATTGTGCATTTTTGATAACATGTTTGGTGGAAGATTAAGTGTTAGATTTTGAGTCATGTAATTAGTAATAATATAGTTGAAATATATGATTATGTTAATTTTCTGAGAATAGCTGCTACGTGTTGGAATATGGAGGAAGTTAAATGTGTATTCAAAATGTATGCATTGAGTGCATGGATTTTAAATGTTTGCATCTCAACTAATAAATAATTGTGACAAAAAAGAAGAAGAGCAGAGCCGTGTGGAACTCCAGGTAGAATAAAACAAAACAACATATCTGCTGCTTCAGACTTGTAGTAATTATTGACCACTGCATTAAAACATCACAACTATGCCTATTGTTTTAATACATCAGATAAAGCTTCCATGAGTGAACTGTAAAAGCAATTAACTCATTGTCAAAGGGCATAACCTTATAATTTAAACACTCTTAACACATACCTGTTAACATTTTTCTGAAAATCTACCTAGTTTTATATGCCTCTATCATGTATGCATTAATACATTAAAATTTTATAGAACTATTTTACGTTCTTAAAATTTCTTTTGATTTACTGAAGTATCTAGTCACATCTACACACTGGTAATAAGTAATCACCATGTTATCTGTCAGTGTTAATATGCATATGCTCTTCACACATTTCGAGGGACTGCCCTTAGCAACATACGCGCATACACACACAGACACACAGACACACACACACACATACTCAAAAGAAATTACCTCCAGTTTGTGACTCTCCCACACATTCATAAACTCATGCATGCATGTATATATGTACATATATACTCATGAATGCACAGATACAGTTACTCAAACATATTCATACACACACACACACACACACACACACACACACACACACACACACACACACACACACACACACACATATATATATGTATGCATAATCTCACACATGTACATGCAAACTAACTAATACATACTTACGCATGCATTTGTGAATGTGCATATATTTATTTTATTTTTATTTTGCCTTTCTTGACTGGGTTACTCTTACTAGGCTAGTAGCCTCTTTTAAGAGGAGACCCAAAGTGGCATTTATACTACTAGGGGAAATTTTCCCAGGGCATCGGGGAACTTTCCCTACTCTTTGGAGTTGCTAAATGATGCTGTGGGGCTCCTACAGTAGTAAGGAACAGGCCTAAGGGAAGCAGCAACCTGGAGGAGGAGAGAAAAGCTAAGGAGAGTTTGGAGGTGCAAAGTAAGAATTTGGAGAAAAATGTATTCAATATGGAGCTTCAGAGAGTAACTAAAGATTCCTCAGTGGTGGGTGTTACAAATGAGCAGCGTTTAGCTGTCTCCATGGAGAAGGAAGTAAGTGAGTCTGTTGAAGTGGTGCAAATAATAAATCTGGCATCAAGAGGCCTTGTAGATGATGTTCTGTTAAAAGCAATTGAGCAGGATGATCCAGGTGGCAGTTCTGCTGTTTCATGGGGTGAAATTGCAGATATTTTTTTTCGGAAGTGCTGAGGATGATAATGTGGAAAAGGAACCAAGTGATGTGGCAGCGGAGAACACGGTAGTTAAAATGTACGCAACAGTGACAGAAAGTAAAAGAGGAAAGCAGCAACAAACTGAGAAGGTGTCTGGTTTTGTGGCAGCAGATAATGCAGTAAGTAAAAGATATCCAGCAGTGACTGCAGGCAAAAAGGAGAGCAGCTGAAAACTGTAAGTGAAAGTGTTTTTAAAAAAAGAGACGACAGCTGTGAGAATAGCAAAAGTAACGCTGTAATGTGCAGATATCACGAATGGAACAATTTAGTAATGTTCTAGGTTTTAAAGCTCAAGAAATTTGGTGTTTTATACATACTGGGACAAAGACCTTTTGTGACTTAGAATTTGAAACTGATGGAGTGATGATGAAATTTCTGGAACTGTGTGTAACAAAAAGTAGGACATTTATCTGTAGAGCAATTATTTTTTTTCTGTTAGTAACATAAATGTTAAAAAAAATGCTACTTTGCAGTTTAGAACTGCTGAACTGAAAAAACACGTTAAAAAATGCATGCAGGGTCGGTGTGAAACTTTTGCTAATATTGAGAAAGTTAGAAAAGAGTGAAACTTATGGAATGGAGAGTGGAGGACAAAAGCTGTTTCAAACTTTAGAGACATTAAGATATGCTGGCCAGCCTAAATTATGTTTCTTTTGTGCGGACTTTTCTCATTTAATTAATGATTGTGACAAGGTACAATGTAACCAGTGTGGGGAGAAAGGACATACAGCAAGAAGGTGCATGACTGAATGCAGGTTGTCTTAAGAAAGAGACTCTTTTTAGATGGAGTTTCAAGAACAAACAGTAAATAATGAAAAATGGGTAAGGGAAGAAAACATTCGTAAGAGTGGACTACAAGAGGCATGAGAATAGGGTGAACTATGTGAAGAAGAAACTGTGAAAGAATGAGAAAAAATATGGAGGGGAAAATAAGGAGAGAGAGTGCATACAGGAAAAGAGGTCAGGAGAAGGAATTTATAGCAATACAGTTGAAGTTCTAGCCACTGAAAAATCTGTTTCTGATGATCAAGAATTATTTGCATATAAATCCAGGAAAATACTCAATTGGGGAAAGAGTAAAAATAAAAAAAATAAAGTTTAAAAATGTTTCCCCTAAATTAAAAAAAAAGGAAAAGCAATAACTTTAGAGTATTTTCAGTAAATGTGAACAGTAATATTAATTCTGTAAGAAGGATAGAGATACTGGAATGTGATGTGCATATCATTCTGTTAGAGGATGCAGGATTCCTGGCAACTGAAGAAAGACTGCAAACAAAGAACTTGTGGCGTGGAAATATAATATGGAACTTGGAAAGTCAATGTTGTTCTGAAGTGGCTATGCTGTATAAAAAATAGTGATAATACTAGATGTAACATTGGTAAGGATGGGAAGGTTAACTGCTGTGGTGTTTATAGAATTACAGCATTATATGCATATATAAGTAGGAAGAAAAGAGAGAATATGTTTCATCAATTATCAGACTATGTGGTGGTTAACATAAATTTCTTAATTCAGGGGACTTTAATTGTGATTTATGGGGAAAATGTAAAAAGAAAGGGAAAGATGTTAAAAAAATACAGGAAGTGATAAAATGTTGTAAATAAATACAGGAAGTGATAAAATGTAAATTAACTGTGTGTAACAAAAGTCAGTGGACTTGTAGAAGGGGCCGCTTGGATCTGAAACTGATTATTTTGTATTATCAGAAGATTTAGGGGTAGCAGATGGTGATACAGCTGCAACAAGTTTTTCAGACTATTTGGCAATATGTGTGGAGGTGACGGAAGAAAGACAGTATATTAAAATAGGAAAGGGAATAAAAAGAATAAATGAGATATTATAGGATGAAATTGGAGAATGGAAATTATACAATGATAGCTCATTTCTATTCAAAAATGTGAATGCTGATTGGTCAGCCCAACCAGCGTGCCTGTTGTAAATTGAGGCCAATAGAAAAAAGTCTGGTCGTTGAAGTACCACTGAATATACACACTTTTTTCTGTGAGTATATGCTATGGAGGCATATGTCTCAGCTGTCCAGATTTTTGCAGAATGTCCAGATTTTTGCCTCATATTTTTGGTCTGTTCCTCATAAAATTTGTGTTTTTCCGATAAATCACTGAGGAGTGATGTCACTAAATAATGATACACATTTCAGTTTCAGACTTTATATCCTTCAGACAATGCATTATAACACAAATCTAGTAATTTCAGCATCTTTCTAAGTTTATAATAGCAACATTTACAATTGGTCCCTATTTTCGGACCTTTGTCCCCATTATTTAAGGCTTTGTCCACATTTCTTGAGTTAAGAGGTTGAGAGGTACTTATGGAGGGTACAGTAAATACAAGGAAAATCAGGTACATTCTGCAAAACGAAAGAAACATACCAGATTCTCCTTGTATTTCTGCCCTGTCTCTGTCATACCGCTAAACTGTCTGCATTTTACAGTTTAAAAGAAGCAATGGAGATTTTCCTTTTTTCTTTACTTGTTTTCAACAGTATGGATGTTCTGTGCAAGTGTGGGAATGTAAGTCTCATATGCATGCACAGTATGTCAACAAATGTGGAAGAATGAGGAAACACTGCAGAGGAACACTTGTTGTTGTTGTGTATTTCGGCTTTTCCCGGTTAGGGGTCACCACAGCGGAACTCTGGTCCGCTAATGATTGGTAGTTGATTTTTACGTGCCAATTTACCAGCTCTGATGCACAACCTTCAACGAAGGTACGCCCATTCATGCATGTTACCATGCAGAAGACACTCTAGCTGAGAATCAAACCGGACAGCGTCTTACTGTGAGGCAACAACGCTACCGCAGCACCACCACCGCGGACTGCAGAGGAACACTACAGTGCTATTATAGAAAGACATCTTTTAAGAAAAGTAAGCATTCCTTTCTTAAATAATGTCAATGGATAATAGCAATAACTGACTCGTGGGTGTGGGTATATGAGGATTTACCCACAGTTGGCTTTGTTTAATCACTCAAGATTTGCCCTTCTGGTCAAACCATGACAGCTGTGGGTAAATCCTCAATATACCCACACCCACTCATTGATTATTGCTTAAGTATTACAATTTATGGAAGGATCATCACAATGAAGGACTTCTATACAATTTGGTCTGAAGAGTGGAGAGAATTTAAAAATAAGTACAAAAAGTATTTTTTTTTTCAATGGCAGGATGATGTAAGAAAAGAAGATAAAGTGAAGTATGGTAAAATATATAAAATATAAACATATATTAGGGAATTTAGAGAATAATACAAGAGAATATTATGATATGGAAAAAGAAATATATAAAAAAAATTGAGAAGAAATAAAGCATTACTGTTTAGGCAGAAATATTATTTACAAGGGAGCAGAGAGGAGGTATCTGCATATTTAAGTGAAATAGTAAAGGAGGATATTAGCATAATGAGGTTAACAAAAATATAAAAATATAGGTAAAAAGAACACAAGAGCAAATTATGACTGTTGTAATACAGGATGCAGAAAATATGCAGAAGAGTAAAAAGAAGGAAAATAAGAGAAAATATAAAGTAAAATAATTTCCAGAACAAGTTAAGGAAGAATTTGAAAAATAAATTACTATTAGTGAATTGGGTGAGGTATTTAGGAAAGTAAAAGTTGATTCAGTATCAGGCCCAGATGGCACACGGTATGTATTATATAAGAAATTAGTGGACTGGCAAAGAGAGTATTGTGCAAATGTACTGAATGAACAGTTAAAAGAATGGTTTGTTTATAAAGAGTTATGCAGTTGGATATTAAAATTTATATGGAAAAGGATGAGAATAATGAAATAAAAAATGGAGACCCATCACACCAAATAAGAGAGTATAACATTTTATGAAAATAATACAGAGGAGAATGGAAGGAAGGATATATGGTATAAAATTGCACAGGACACTAAGGATAATCACAAGGCTTTCTTTAGTTATGTTAGGAACCTTGGTGGGAATTCCCAGATATGCTCAGAATTAGTCCAAAATGCCAAAAAATATACTGAACCCACAGACATTGCCAACATCCTAGCTGACAGGTTCAGCGCAAACTTCTCCCCCCCACCTCCCCACCAAAAGGGCAAATATCTATCCCAGCAGAGTGCTGCCCCCCCTGACATCTCAGATGCTCAGGTAAGAGCCGCCCTCTCCAAAGCAAAAAACACAGCATCAATGGGACCAGATCGTGTCCCGGGCTGCGTCCTGCATGAACTCCAAGAAGAGCTAAACCCAAACATAAAACTACTGTTCAATCTCAGCCTTACTACAGGATATGTACCCAAAGAGTGGCGTACAGCAACAGTGGTCCCTCTCCACAAAGGTGGTGCCTCAACGGATCCTGGAAACTATCGCCCCATAAGCCTGACTAGCTTGGTCTGCAAAGCTATGGAAAGGATCATCGTGTACCTCATAAATAAAGATATTGGGGACCTACAGACACTAGATCCTACCCAGTTTGGCTTTGTTAAGGGCAGATCCTGCCTCTTAAACCTGGTCGATTTCATTGAAACAGTCACCAAGGCCATTGACGAGGGGAAGGTGGTCCACACAGCCTACCTGGACCTCGCAAAAGCCTTTGATACAATACCCCACTCGGGCATTATAGATAAGCTCACCAGCTTAAATATAAACCCCTATGTCACTAGATGGGTGGCAAACTAGCTCAAGGACAGAACCCACATGGTTAGAATTGCTGGAGCCATGTCAGACTCCAAACCAGTTACAAGTGGCGTCCCACAAGACTCAGTCCTGGGACCTCTCTTGTTCGGTATATATTTCTCGGAAGTACAGGCCAACATGGAAGGACTGTGGCTGACCAAGTTTGCAGATGACTGCAAACTGGGTGCCATAATCGACTCTCCAGCTGACACAAGCATCCTCCAAAAGGGCCTCATAGAAACAGACAACTGGTGCCAGAGCCATGGCCTCAAGCTAAACACCAAAAAGTGGATAGTCATCCCCTTTGGCAAAAAGAAAGTGCCCACAAATTACCACATAGGTAGTAATCCATTAAGTACAGAAGAAGTAATTAGGGACCTGGGGACCCAAGTTGATAGCAATCTCTCATTTAACAACCACGTGGCCAAAGTGGTTAGAAAAACATTTTATATAGCCCACCTAATCATGAAGGGATTCACATCTAGATCAGGGGAGGTCATCATGCCTCTTTACTCATCCCTCATCAGGCCCATAATTGAGTACAGTGCCCTTTTGGGATGTACCTTACCAGACACCTGCAGCAACTGGAAAGACCCCAAAAGTACCTCACCAAGAGGATCAAAGGGCTCAAACAGATGCCATATGCTGCCCGGTTAAAGAAACTCCAGCTCTACTCAGTGGCATACCGCCTGCTCAGAGGTGATCTGTGCCTGACGTATAAAGCCATGTCCAATCCGGAATTAATGGACATGCTGCACCTCAGAAAATCCAAATCCCATTGAGCTCAAGAGACTTGAACCTCAGCACTGAAATAAATAGGACATGCTGGAGGGACAGATTCATAACCCAGAGGCTCCCTTCACTCTGGAATAAAATCCCAGTCCAGGTTAGGCAGAGTCCCTCATTGACTCTCTTCAAGAGGAATCTTGATTAGTGGATGGGAGATCGTAGGTTTACCCCGGGTATCAATTTTGTGTCACTGTTAGACAGAGGCACAGTATGCTAACCTCGAAAAAGGGCATAGCAAAATTAATTTAAAATGGGTGGCGAAAGCCAAACATACTCTGGCTAGGCTTATAAATGCCCTAGGGCAGATAGCCTAGTATGAACCTATGAACTTATGAACCTAAAAGGGAATGGGTGTCAAGAATTGTTATTGGTTGTGAGAGAAACTGTGGCTAGTATTATAAGGAAAAGGGAGGATGTGAAACTTATGGTATCATTGGTATGTGATATGAGCAAGGCATTTGCTGCAGTAGGACATGATGTTTTGTGGGATGTTATAGAGAAGCATGGAATATGTAATAGAATTAGGATAGTGTATATGTCAGCATATCAAGATAGTGGAGTGAGAGTATTAGTGAATAGGTGGCTGAGTAAAGAAATATGTATAAAGTCTGGTATAACACAAGGATGTCCATGAGTGGAATATTGTTTGCATTGGCAATGAATGCGATAGTGAGTGAAGTAGCTTATAAAATGAAAGATTCTAGCTATGAGATGCAAAAGGAGATGGTGATTCCAGTAGTTTTGACAAATACAGATGATGTAGTTGTAGTTGCTAAGAACCAAACATGGATGACGTCAGTGTTGGTTTGTCTTAATGGATGTTTAAAGGAAAAGGGAATGACCTTGAGTACAGATGAAAGTAAGGGTCTGGTTGATATGGTGAAAAATGGGGAGGTATACTTTTCAATGAATGAGATGTCTTTGTTAGGGATAACATTTGGGAAAAATTATGTAGTTATGATGCAATGGGACAGTTTAATAAAAGAAATGAAATAATATGTTTTCTATGGAGGACATATAGATTGGCATTCAGGAAAATGGTTTAGCTGGTAAATTCTGTATTAATGGGAAAACCAGCATATACATCAAATGTGTATATTATCCCTCAAAAATATGAAAAGGAAATTGTGCAATTAGTGTTTTCTTCCATACAGGGTTCAAGATTAAACCCAGTGAAAAGAGGTGTGTTGTATATCACTAAAGATGAAGGGGGGGTTGGGGTTACTAAATCCAGTTATTTATTCTGCTTCTTTAAACTTGTACAGATTATTAAAGTGGTAAAGGAAAAAAAAACAAGAAATTTGTAGTGAGACTGTTTAAATATAAGTACAAAAAGTTCTGGGAGGTGAGATTAAGAAAATGAGAAAAAGAATATGTAAATGAAGAAACTAAAATTAACAAGAAAAACTACTAACACTGAAAATAAAAACTGATGATACAGAGAATGATAGAAGGATGTGGTACAATAATGTGAAGAAACAATAGTATGTAAATCCATGGGAAATTTACCAGAAGTGAGTAAAACCATTGAAGTCAGGGGAAAAATGTGGTGTACCAAGATGGTAGAGTATCAGGATTTCCTATGGAGAAGGGTAATAAATATGTTACCAATAAGGGGAACATGCCATATCAAAAGAAAGTTGAAATAATATGTTTATTTTGTGGGGAGGAAGAGACAATTCAGCTTGTTTCTTTCTGAAAGGTAAAAGAGTTGTGAAACTCTGGAAAACGTTGTGTAAAGAAAAAAAATGAGAATATTAATGACAAACAATATAAATATGAGTATGATTATATGTGGATATTATAAGAACAAGAAGAAAGAATATGTGAGAAGGGTAGAGAAGAATTCATGTTATGTAATATAGGTTATTTGGAATGAAAGATGGAATGACATTTTGTGTAAAACAAAAAAACTCAGAAGCAAATCCACGCAACACAAAAAGCACTCGACCACAGGTAATTAGCGCTTTCATCCATTTAATTTAATTGTGAACTTCTTCAGAAAAGAAGTTCACAATTAAATTAAGTGGATGAAAGTGCTAATTACCTGTGGTCAGGTGCATTTTGTGTTGCCTGGATTTGCTTCTGAGTTTTTTTTGTTTTACACGTTTTTGAGTTTCCAGTTTATGGAATGACATTTTGTTTAATGGAAAATGGATTTTGGCAGATATACTGTGAAAAATTAGACTATGGTTGTGGAAGAAGCAGTGGGGTCGATTATGGAAGAAGAAGAATAATGAGTATGTTATAAAAAATGATAGTGAAAAAAATATCAGTTTGCATATATATATATATATATATATATGTGTGTGTGTGTGTGTGTGTGTGTGTGTACGTACCTGTAAATATGTATATTTTTAAAATATGTAAGTAGTGTGTTTTTTTAAGTTGTGTTATATAAAGGGTTCCTACTTTTTTCAACATGTGCAGTGAGATCTTTTCTATCCACCTGAACTACCACCAACTCAGATAGATAGGGCCTCAGTTTAATGTCTCATCCAAAGGATGACAAAGTCATAAGTACAGCACTCCTTTATACAGCACTATAGTGTCAGCAATCTATCTTCCTGGTGTGGAAATAAAACACACAGCCTTCTGCACCAAAGGCAAGTGTGATACCTGCCGTGTCCTTGACACTGAATTTATCCTGCCACACACACTGAGACATATGCACACACACACGCACACACACACACACACACACACACACACACACACACACACACACACACACACACACTCACACACACACACACACACCACACACACAAACACGCACACACATGTACACACAAGCTGTTATACACAGACACACATAGAAATACAGTCGTATATGCAATATGTAAATTAAGCAGGTCGGATTGTCACAGAAATATAGAAAGTGATATAGAAAGTGATAGCACAGAAAGGTAATGTGGAACCCCCCCCCCCTTAATTTTCCCTATATCTCCTCTCATGAAGCTTGTCTCTGTACTGTGCCTTGCACTATACCTGTCATATGACATCTTAAATTTTGCTAGTGTTGCTGAATCTGCCCCCATTTTTGGTGGCTGTTATATTGGTCCATGTTTCTCTATGTGAGCATGTACTTCTGAGCACACACTTAGAACTGCCCTCCCTTTATTTTCAAATGGTGTCCTCTGTTTGTATGAGGTTTCTTCTTTTTCTTCTTCTGAAATACCATCCTTCTCAAATTTAGTGGCATCTTTAAAAAACATAAATCCATGGAAAATTTACCAAACATCTGTTTTATGTTTGCTGTCTCAATTCCCTCATCAGCTGTATACATATTAAAGCTGAATTAATACTTCCTTGTAAGTAGATTGCAAGCCAGCAAGGACATAGAGGGCATCTGAAGTAACATCAAAGACTGTGCTGAAAAAAAGTGAGAGGTCCCTCTTTTTAACCAGGGCAAAGTCCAAAAGGGTTCTTAAAATGAAATTAAAAAATATTTGTTTTACTAGGATCAGTCTGAAGTTGCATTAGAAAGCAGACCTTTTTCTACAATATCATAAGTTTTTTTAAACTGAACTACATAGTCAAAAATTATATCACCAAGGCTACTATAATTTTGTTTTGTTACATTAACCTCAAAGAAAAGTTCAGAGGGGTCAAAAGAGCCCTTGGTAAAATGTTTTGCAAACAGAGTGTAGTTTCATTGTACCATTTAGGCCAATAACAGCATTATACTGCATGGAGTTAAAATAAAATTATGGGACTGCAAAAATGTAGAAATAAGGTTAAAAACTGCAGCACCCCCACTATTTAAAATAATTGTTACTTGTATAACACTAGGCTGCCCTTAGGTAAAACATTTGTAAAGTTCACCAATATAAGCAGTTGATTAGATTTGTATTTTCATATGAGTGGTCTGTTTTATTATTCCAGTTCTGATTATAATGAGATATTAAATACATTAATCCTGTAAAGGACTGACATTGGTAGACAGAAACGTTGGTACTAAAATCTATGATGAATGGAGACAAGGAATCATGTCTTAAGACAAAAGAAGATGTTTATCATAGCAGGAGAGAAGGAATGTAGTTTGAATGCCAAGAGAGTGGTTGGGTGGAATTGTTTATTGTTAAGTAGTAAGAGAAAAAAATCAGGTGCATCAGGGACCACATTGTCAATAGAAAGCAGAATTAGCTTGTAGGCGCAGGTAGTAAAAACTAAGGAGGCAGGACAGAAAGCAGTGGATGCTGGGAAGAACTAATGTGGGTTTATGGAGAGTGAGTTAACAGAAGGAACAGGTCAGAAGTGTTAAAAAGCCTTTAAGGTTCACTATGTTGTAACAATACTGTTGTATCAGAACACACACGCACACACACACACACACACACACACACACACACACACACACACGCGCACACACACACACACACAAACAGACACACACCACACACATGCACTCACCAAAACTGCAACTGTAACATTCTAGTATGCCTTTCAGTTTTTTTAACCTTCAATAAAATTTTATACACAATGCCTGATGATAAGATAAACAGTAGTATTTATAAACAGATGCAGGTTAAGGGTATTAAAGGATAAAAACATAAACAATACACATCAGGGTCAAGGATTTTAATGTATTACTAAGTTATAGATGAATGACATAAATAAAAGACTTGATTATTCATATATGCCCAAATCTGAGTAATTCAAGCAAAAGTCATGCTTTTAGCTTTTTACACACACACTCACAGACAGACACACACAATGCACACACACACACAAACACACACGCACACACACACACAAACACACACGCACACACACACACACACACACACACACACACACACACACACACACACACACACACACACACACACACTCATCTGCACACACGAAAACTACAACTGTAACATTGTGGCATGCCTTTCAAGTGTTTTAGTCTTCAATAAGATCATACACAATGTTTAATCATTTTCAAAATCTTTATACAATCATGTTGTACCTTTAGACCATAACCTGGCAGCATCAGTTAATTATTTACCGTGCAGTATTTATTTTATGACAGACTTGTTTATTGTTCTAAAATACTGCCAGAAAAAAATTGTGCAGCTCATCTTAGTTTATTACAGGCAAGATAATAATGCTATAAATAAAGAGACTGAGAAATCCAGGTTACAGATAAAAGGCCAAAGAGCTGATTTGTTCATGAAGTGTGCATAAATGGTACAATAAGGAAAAGCTTATCTGCGATGAACAAAATCACGCCTTAAAGTTTGTTTAACTCATTAACAAACAACAAATGCTCGTAGCTTGGATAGGTTTTTTCCTAAAATATTTAAGTTCTGGTCTTCAGTCCTGATTTCTACTTACTGTTCATATAGAGTGTGAATGTTCTCTGTGCCCATGTGGTAATCACTGGATACTCTGGTTTAATAGTTTCCTTCCCCTTCAAAGAAAAAAAAGAAAAAAGAAAAAGAATGCTTGGATAAGAGGTTATGCGTCTATGTACATCAATTACATTTTACTCCTGCTGTTGTGGCGTGGGTGATAACTGGGAAAAGTGCATAATGAATCTGTTCATGCAGCTGGTAAATTGTTCATTACATATATAGATGTGGTTACTGGATACACGGACTTGTCTGCTGAAGCTTTTTCAGCCATGATTCAGGCTTAAAGCAAAGCAATCGACCACCTTTCTGAACAAGAAGTTTCACATTTCCCTTACTAGCATTCACTCAGTCATGATGTAGTGAAGCTTTTTTACAGCCTCTCTACAACCTACTAGTAACCATCTCAGATGTTTCCACCTTCACCCCCCCTTAGCTCATCCCCCTCACCGATTCTGACAAATATGGATGGACAGTTTCCTACAGTTTCCCCTGCCAATCTAGTTGATATGGGCATCCTGAGACATAGTAGCAACTGTCTCATGTACATGGAGAACCCTCTCTTACTACCACCTAGGAACACAATTTGTGAGAGATGCAATTACATTAAAAATCTGGAGTCTATGCTCTCTCCCTCACAAACCAGTATACCTGACACTGAGACCTTTGTCTGCACAAACACCACAGCTCAAACATCACACACACTAACACAACACACACTCACATATGCAGGAGGTTCTTAACAAAAACATACCTAAACAAAAGAGACCACTGAGATGAAAACACACACAAACTCCACAGCCTACCACACCACACATCGTCCGCACACCTGTGTCTCACAACCATCAAGGCTTAACGGTAAACCCAATATATTAATGATAGGAGACTTCATTGTGAGACACACAGATGTGCCCCTCACCAGGCTGGATAAGGAGAAATTCACAGTAAGTTGTTTCTCAGGTGCCAGAATCTGCCAAATCACCCATGCACTCAAGTCCCTCAACAAGTACTGCTGTGACTCTGTCATAGTACATGTTAGCGTGAATGACTTGAGATGTATCTCTCTGGACTATATGAAGAGAGACATGATCAAGCTCACTAAATATGTGTTCCAGACAGGTATGTCAGTAACCTAAGCAGCATTCTACTGTCACCCAGAATGATGCCTCAATACAAACAAGAAATGATTGAATTTAACAATTGGCTTAGTTTCTGGTGTCATTCTAAGGGGATCCAGTATCTGTCATTCTGTGAAGACATAACTGACAGACCACAATGCTTTGCCAGAGATGGCCTACATCTGTCTCCCTTGGGCTTCAGGCTCCTGGCAAAGGCTCTTGCCTCCCCCATAGTGCCTTTGTTAGGCAATGTCTTGAGGTCAAAATTACCAACATGAGAATCTCATCAAAATGCAAATTAAAAGTCATGCTGCTAAACACTAGGAGTCTAAACATGAACCTGTATTCATTGCAAGCATTCTTAACCCTGGAAGATGCTGACATTTGTGCAGTCACAGAAACCTGATATAAAGTTGCGGAAAGCACCCCAGCCTTACCTGGTTACTCATCCTATCATACATACAGACCCCAAACTGAGGGCAGCAAAGCCAAAGGAGTTGGTGTTTCAATATATATTAAAGATATACAAACCTCCAGACTAGTCAAACACTATGATGCACAGGAGATGCTCCAGGTGCAGTTAACGGTTGACAAGATCCCTATTCAAATCATAGTTAGCTACAGGCCTCCAACATTGACTCAGGATCAGGGGCGGCTCGTGGCATAGGGCTGCCGGACTGCAGCCCCCTCAAAAATAAAAAAAGAAAGAAAAAAAAAAAAATATTTTTTTAAAATTCGCAGACTTCGCGCATAGACCGAGTCCCGACTTATCGGTCTATGCGCATGCTCAAGGCAGGATGTATGTACGGACGTTAACTCTGGATGTATTCATTCAGGTAAGGTGCCTTTTAATTTACAATGTTTATTTGTGTATGGTGCTTGTGCTTTACTGGAGTGTGTGTGTGTGTGTGTGAAAATGCCCCAGGTGCTTATGGTGGTGTGGTAGGGAATGCCTCAGGCTTGAACCCTGTACCCTGTATGCAGGTGTTAAAGACTTGAGTTCCCTACCCACCACCATTTGTAAAAAAATTTCAGATTTTTACCTCATATTCGATCTGATCTGTTCCTCATAATATCTGTGGTTTGTAAATGTTGCAATGCTTGATATTTGATGGTGTAGTAGTAGCATTGTTGCCTCACAGCTGCAGGTTCTTGGGTTTGATTCTTGGCTGGGGTTCCTTCTTTGTGGGGTCTGTATCTTCTCCCTGTGTTTGTGTGGGTTTGCTTTTGTGCCCTCCCATGTTACAAAGACATGTCTGCATTATTTCTTCCTGGGCCTCTGCTGAAAATTGTTTATTTGTTCCAAGTCAGACTGTCCTGATAAAAAATGTTAAATAAAATTGACAGGCATTTGAATTTCAGACTTAAGGGTTTCTGAATGTTTAATTCCTTGTGTATTTGATGGTGCAGTGGTAGTATTGTTGCCTCACAGCTATAGGTTTTCTGGTTTGATTCTTGGTTGGGGTGGCTTCTGTGTGGAGTCTGCATCTCCTCCATGTGTTTGTGTGGATTTGCTCTGGTGCCCTGCCATTTTACAAAGACGTGTCTGCAGTTTTAATCCCTGCTGAAAATTGTTTTTGTTCTGTCCGCAGTAAAATTGACAGGCATTTGAATTTCAGACTTCAGGTTTCTGAATGTTTAATTCCTTGTATAATTGATGGTGCAGTGATAGTATTGTTACCTCACAACTATAGGTTTTCTGGTTTGATTCTTGGTTGGGGTGGCTTCTGTCTGCATCTCCTCCCTGTATTTGTGTGGATTTGCTCTGGTGCCCTGCCATTTTACAAAGACGTGTCTGCAGTATTAATCCCTGCATCTCTGCTGAAAATTGTTTTTGTTCTGTCCGCAGTAAAATTGACAGGCATTTGAATTTCAGACTTCAGGTTTCTGAATGTTTAATTCCTTGCAGATTTGATGGTGCAGTGGTAGTATTGTTGCCTCACAGCTATAGGTTTTCTGGTTTGAGTCTTGGTTGGGGTGGCTTCTGTGTGGAGTCTGCATCTCCTCTCTGTGTTTGTGTGGATTTGCTCTGATGCCCTGCCATTTTACAAAGACGTGTCTGCAGTATTAATCCCTGCGTCTCTGCTGAAAATTGTTTTTGTTCTGTCCGCAGTAAAATTGACCGGCATTTGAATTTCAAACTTCACGTTCTTCAGAATACATAGTAGCACAACCTTTTTTTCTAGCAATTTTCTAAGTTTATAAGATGAATATTTTAAATTTGTCCCTATTTTTGGGACTGTATTCCCCCATTATTGGCTTCGTCCAGGTTTTTGTGCTAAGGTTGACAGCTATGGCAAGAACTGAATTCACTGAATATGGACTGTAGAATTGTGCATATTTACTGATAAAGGTGCACTGTAGAATTGTGCATATTTACTGATAATGGTGGACTGTAGAATTGTGCATATTTACTAATAATGGTGGACTGTGGAATTGTGCATATTTACTAATAATGGTGGACTGTAGAATTGTGTATATTTACTAATAATGGTGGACTGTGGAAGTCTGAGTAGACTTTTTTTATGATAAATGTTCTCAACTGGGCAGTTTTGCCATTATGGGTGCATATGTTTTGTTTCATTGCTTACTGGAAAAATGTTCAAAACAAATTTAAAACACCCTCTAACAAGTGTACTGTATTGTACAAGGAATATAATTTTTAGTACAATGAGGAAGGTGTATCAAAGAGCACATGTATGTTTCATATGCAAGGGGCCTATGATTCGAAAACAGCCCAAAATTAATCTTTATCTGACACTGGCAAACTGTATTTTCTTTGAATGTGGGTTTCAATGCTGTTTCAATGAATGTGAGTTTCAAGGGCAGAGAAGTTTTAATGCTAAGTTTTCATTGTGAGACTGCATTGCTTTGTTTAACAGATGACTTAATGTTTGTGCTGTAAAATACAAAATAAAACTTTCAAATGAAGTCCAATCATTGAAGTAAAGCAGTATGCACATTAGTGTTTATGGTAAATGGAGTGAAATAGCCAAGTAATGGTTAATTGGAATGGCTGCAGAGGCTCCAGTTCAACCATTATTTTGTCAGGGGGGGGGAAGGGCAGCAAACTCAGACAGGCCCAGCTGAACTATACCTCCCAACTGTCCAGATTTTCAAAGAATGAATAGATTTTTGCTTCTTATTTTTGGTTTGTTGTTCATAAAATTTGTAGTTTTAATTCCTAAATGATTTGCCAGAAGTCACTAAATAATAAGTTTCAGACTTCATAACCTTCATAAAAATGCATGTTAAAGTAAGAGCCGTTCTATCAACTGTCTCAATTTATACAAGAGCAATTTTAGTACTGTTTATATGTGCCCCCAATATATTTGGCCTTGTTCAGATTTACTGCATTAACAGGTTGAGAGGTACATGCAAATAAATTGCTTTATAGAATTAGGCATAGCCAACCTCTCAACTGTCCCCAATTTTTGGCTCAAAATGTTGCTCTTCCCCTAATAATCCCTCCATAAAATAGCAATTTTGGAAGAAAACATGGAGGGTTTACAATTAAGAAATAACTGTAATAATCAAAGTTATAGATTACTTGAAATGCATGTAGATTATTTTATTTTGTCAGCTGCTCAAGGTAGCAGTACTAATATTAAAGTGTCCCTTCTTTGACAGGTAGAAGCTGTATTGTGTGTCTATTTTATATTTTTGCATCACATTTTGGTCCATTTTTCATAAAATTGTGTTTTTTGGCAAATTAGTGACAAATCACTAAAGACTGAAGTTAGAAAATGACAGACATTTGAGTTTCAGATTTTATACCCTTCAGAAAATTCATACTAATGCAAGACCTATTCTATTATCTTTCTAAGTTTATTAGAGCAATATTTAAAAATTGTCCTTATTGTTGTGCCTTTGTCCCACTTCTGTGTATGGCTTTGTCCAGATTTCTTGCTCTTGAAGTTGAGAGGTATGACAAATGTGTCAGGGCCATCACAGTCAGCCAGAGAGATTTCAAATTGTGACATGCTTGTTGCACCCCACTCCCCAATGTAGTGACCCTGGATGTGTCCAAGCAAGGCAAGGAGTAGTTGTATCTACCTTGGATGGGGAGGACACACTGCATAAGTACTACAGTGGCTTTTCATCTGTCCTTGATTTTGCAGAATGGTCTGGTTTCTGTCATATTTTGTACTGTTGATTTATGCTTATTACTCAAAGTGCCTGTTGCTCTGTGTTTAAGTAGCAATGCTTTAATGACCATAAGGTAAGCTTGTCTGACATCGTAAGATGCAAGTAAGCTTTAATAAGCATACTGTTAAAGAATTGCCAACATTGAAAGCCTTTCTGTTGTTGACATGCAGAGAATACTTGACTAGATAATGTATAAGCCTTGGGTATTAAAGGACAGGATTCCATTATTTTAAAAAGCTCATTACACTTGTTGGAGACTTCCAGTCATCTCTACAGGCTTTACCCGTAAACTAAACAGAATGCCAATCATGTGTGGTCCATAACCTGTACAGTAATCCTTTAAGCAATGTATCTTGAGCTTGTTTCTTGTTTGCTTTTCATTGTTTGCTTTTCATTTTTTACTTTTATCATGTTTTCCCCATGAAACAAGTTGTCAGGCAGCAGGTCTTTTTTGGATAAGAAACATTTTTACAAGTGGGGGCATCACATAGATTTCTACTTTCAGCATGTTGCTTGGTACTTTAATAAAGCTGAATATATTATAATTAGAACTGCAGTGCAAGGAGAAGTGGTTTGAGTTGAGTGCTTCTGGTTTTTCTTATACTTGATTTTGACTGGCATTCCAGTAATGTATTTAAAAAGTAATTTATTTTTTCATGCCTCACAACCTTTTGTTTCCATCTAGATATTAAGTAAGCTGTCATGCAGCCAATGCATTGAAATATTTTTATTCTTCTACACTTATTTTTGTCTTGATTGGACTTTCATAATGATGGTTTGCCACCCAGGGCAGCGTATTTAATTAAAGTTAGTTTTTTTGTGGTTTTGTGCATAGCTCCTCCCCTTTATGGTTGACCACACCCCTTCCCTTTGACCCCGCCCATTCAGCGTCTCCTGCAGCCCCCCTGTGATTTGAAGTCACCAGCCGCCACTGCTCAGGATGCCTACGCCACCTTTCTCTACCTCCTTGTATCTATTAAGATTCAACCCTATACCCTGATCCTGGGCAATTTTAACTACCCAGCCATTGATTGGAAGAACTACTCAAGCCAGAACACAAACGCTCAAAGATTCCTTGACTTCATCAATGCCAATGCCTTGGACTAGCTGGTTGGCACCCACACAAGATGTGACAATGTCTTGGACTTAGTACTAACCAACATAGAAAACCACTGCAGCATTCCCGCAGTGTCATCATCCCTTGTAAGATCAGACCACAAAGCTGTCACCTTCAAAGTCACCATCTCCCATGACTCCCCCCCCCTCCCCAGCTAGGGTTAAACAAAAAACTTCTCCAAAGCTAATTACAACCTCCTCAGGGAAGGTCTAAATGGCTTCAAAGCCCCCTCCCCAACAGTAGGAACTGGCACTAATGTCCAAACCTACATCAAAGTAGTATACAACCATTTATATAAATGCATGGATTCAGCAATACCTGACAGAACAAAATCCTCCTCCTCAAGGAAGAGTAAACTTGTCTGGTGGACATCGGATATAAATAAACTCCACAACAAAAGGAAAAAGTTGTTGTTCAGAACCAAGAAGGAACAGGTGGCAAACTGAAAGCAATATCTCCTTGGCCTATACAGGCAAATAAGGGTATTAGTGAAGTCCTCCAAAGCTAACTTTGAGTCCACATTAGCCACATCTGCTAAGGACAATCATAAGCCCTTCTTCACATATGTCTGTAGTCTAAGAGAAAATACACAAATCTGCTCAGAACTGATGGTCAAGGATACCACATATATAAATGCCATGGATATAGCCAACCTGCTGGAAGACATGTTCAGTGAAAACGTTAACCCTCTGCCCCCCCCATCAGTAATCCAGGATATCCATAGCACCTGACCCCCAGCCCTTATCTCTAAGGAACAAGTCATTACTGCCCTCTCTAAGGTTAAAAACACAGATTCCATGGGACCTGATAACATCCCAGACTGCATCATGCATCAACTCAGGCAGGAACTCACATCACCATTAGGCACCCTATTCAACCTAAGCCTGAGAACTGGTTTCATACCAGCCAAGTGGAGGATGGCCACAGTTATCCCTCTGCACAATGGTGGAGCATCCACCGATCCAGGCAATTACAGACCCATCAGCCTAACTAGCCTGATTTGCAACACCATGGAATGCATTATCATGGACCACATTAACAAGGACATCGGCAACCTCCAAATGCTTGATCCCACACAGTTTGGTTTTGTCAAGGGGAGATCATGCCGGTTAAATTTGGTAGACATCTTTGAGTCAGTCACCAAAGCCATGGATGAGGGGAAGACAGTGCATACTGCCTACCTTGACCTGGCCAAGGCCTTCGACACTATTCCCCACTTGGGCATAATAGATAAACTATCACAGCTTGGCATAAATCTGTATGTGACCAGATGGGTAGCTAACTGGCTCACTGATAGAACTCAATCAGTCAAAATAGGGGAAGCTACCTCAATTAGTAGACCCATGATGAGGGCGTAGCCCAGGTTTTGGTCTTGGGGCCCCTGTTGTTTAGGATATACTTCTCCAACGTGCAAGCCAAAACCAAAGATCTATGTTATAAGTTTGCAAATGACTGCAAGCTGGGCACTGTTATCAACTCCCCTAGTGATGTAGACATACTATAAGAGGATCTCACCCAGACAAATGACTGGTGCCAGAAACACGGCCTCAAACTAAATCCCAAAAAATGCATTATCATCCCTTTTGGGGAGAATGACATCTCCACAAATTATCATATTAATAACAATGCCCTAACCACACAAGCAGTTGTGAGGGACCTGGGCACCCAAGTTGACAGCAATCTAACTTTTGACCACCATGTTGCCTCTATTGTATGGAGACCTTTCTACATGGTTCACCTCATTAGTAAGGGTATTTCTTCCAGGAACAAGGAAGTCATAACTTCCCTTTATTCCTCCCTTATCATGTCCATCATCAAGTGTAACACCTCTTTCGGCGTTTACCTCGCAAAGCACATGCAGCAACTGGAGAGACTACAGAGGTTCCTGACCAGGAGAATCCAGGGCTTCAAAAATCTATCCTACACAGATAGGCTAAAAGCCCTGTCCCTCTACTCCATCTCATACAGACCCCTCAAAGGTGATCTATGTCTGGCATACAGAGCAATCTTTGACCCCACCATGATGAAATTGCTCCATATTCGCAAGCCAAACTCCACTCACATGACCCACACACAAAACCTCAGCTTGGTCTGCGACATCAAGAGGACTTGCTGACGGGACAGATTTGACTCCCAGAGACTCCCCCATCTGTGGAATAGCCTCCCTCTCCATGTCAGACAGAGTACTTCATTATCCCTCTCCACGTCAAGCAGAGTACTTCATTATCCCTCTCCACATCAAGCAGAGTACTTCATTATCCCTCTCCAAGTCAGGCAGAGTACTTCATTATCCCTCTCCAAGTCAGGCAGAGTACTTCAGTATCCCTCTCCACGTCAGGCAGAGTACTTCATTATCCCTCTCATTGTCAGGCAGAATACTTCATTATCCCTCTCCAAGTCAGGCAGAGTACTTCAGTATCCCTCTCCACATAAGGCAGAGTACTTCATTATCCCTCTCCACATCAGGCAGAGTACTTCATTATCCCTCTCATTGTCAGGCAGAGTACTTCATTATCCCTCTCCACATCAGGCAGAGTACTTCATTATCCCTCTCCACATCAGGCAGAGTACTTCATTATCCCTCTCCATGTCAGGCAGAGTACTTCATTATCCCTCTCCACGTCAAGCAGAGTACTTCATTATCCCTCTCCATGTCAAGCAGAGAACTTCATTATCCCTCTCCATGACAGGCAGAGTACTTCATTATCCCTCTCCACGTCAGGCAGAGTACTTCAATATCCCTCTCCATGTCAGGCAGAGTACTTCATTATCCCTCTCCATGTCAGGCAAAGTACTTTATTATCCCTCTCCATGTCAGGCAGAGTACTTCATTATCCCTCTTTAAGAGGAACCTGGATGACTGGATGGGAAATAGAAAATACAACCCTAGGATACCACCTGTGTCCCTGCAGGACAGGGGCATTGGGTGCTGACTTGTGGGAACATGGGCTAATTTATTGGCTAGACTTATAAGGACCTCTGGGCCAGTAGCCTAGTAACTTGCTATGATCCTATGACCCTATGTACCAGCTATACGGGTGGCTGGTGCAAGTTTTGTGTTAAATATATGGACAAGAATGATGGCAAACAGTCAGCAAGGGAGCCTCATTCTCCTAGAAACAAAGATACACCAGTTGCTAGGTATACTGGCATCTAGAATTTTCCAGTATGGGTGATACTTCAGGAGTATCCTAAACTGGTGCCTGGTATTTCCTACAAAAATGTCTGATCATCATCTGCAGTGAGAGTGAAACTATACATAATTCCCTTTAGTATCAGTTGAGTGCCACATGGCAATGGAAGTTTCTGTGAGATAATGTAGCTCTCCAGTGTGCTTGCTGCCATTGAGTACACCCATGTGGCTAGGTGGCTCTCAAGGCCCTCAGTGGTGAAGACCCCAGGAAGTGTCACTCAATCATCAGTTAGAATAAATGAAGAGCAGATGGTATAATAACAATTGCAGCTTCCCAGTATCCTGACAACATGTGTGATGCACTCATATGGAGGATGTTTGGTATACATCAGTTGCAATGAACATATCCCATATAGTCATCTAGTGGATGGGTACAAAGGCAATGAGCAGGAGCACATCAAGTGTCAAAATAAGTGCAGCAACAATGGTAGTGGGTAACAGAAGCTTCTTTACTATTTTAGGTGAAATGAGATGTCCTCTTCAGCGATGTTTAATGACACCTATATGGTACCCCAAACACCAGAGGAAGAAATATGTAATGAGAAAAATAGGCAACTAGATTTGTGAGAGAGCACATGTGTGGTTTGTTGAAATCCTCATTCTGGAGCCTGGATAAGCCAGAGATGCTACCGAATATACACACAAGAAAGTGACTAGGGTGGTCACTGTCCATGCCATGGTGCATAATATAGTAACAGCAAAGCATAGTGGCTGTCACCTCAGGGGTAATGGAGCCTTACCCCCATAAACCCAGGCACAGGAGCAAGAACATCAGTGGGATGAAGAAGATGGAATTACTAAAGATGCTGCCAAGGAGCATCATGACTGAGAGCAGGTAGGCAGGTCCCTACGGCCAGACACAAATGACACTGACAAAACCATGCAACATGACATGTCAGCCATACACAAATCACCCAGAGTAACAAAAGAAAGGTATAAGGGATGTTACAGTCATATGAACACTTTTGGGCATACTGGATGGCTCAAGTGCTATTTACATGCAGCATCAGAGGTGCAGTATAGTTAGCTATGCACAGCCATTATCATTTGCACAGACAGCAAAACATGCACAGAACATGCCTGTTGGAATATAACACATAAAATGGATGGTAGGGTTACTGTAACTAACTCACCCTCATTAGTTCTATCTGGGCAGCACTAAACATGCCCTGGAAGAACCTCTCCTTAAGCTATTTAACCTGAGCCTGGCTCGATACTCAGTCAAAGAAATAAAGTGTAGAGCACTGGTTATACCACTCTAAGGGTAGCCCTACCATTGACCCATGAAACTATCGGCCCATCATCCTGGCAAGTCACATTTGCAATGCAGACACAGCTAGCAGCGACATTAAAAATTTCAACAGGGTAAATCTGCAGTAATTTGGTTTTGTAAAAGGAAAAAGCTCATCAGGCTAGAGCTGCGGCAATCTGGTTTTGTAAATGGTAGCTCCTATGTAATGAACCTGGCAAACTTTTTTGAAAAGGTAACACAAGGTGTTGACAGCAGACACACTGTAAACACAGTCTACTTTGATTTGGCCAAGACATTTAATGCTATTCCTTATGCTAGCAAATTAGTAAACTAAATGTATTACAAACAGACCACTGTGTTATATAACATGGATAGAAATTCACTAAAAGACAGAATCCACATGGTCCCGGTGGCAGAGGCCGCATCAGGGAACACAAAGGTGACCAGAGGTGTCCTGCAGGGCTCATTGCTGGGACCACTTTTATTTAGTATTTACTTCTCTGACCTACATACTCAAAACCAGGACCTAAAACTAACCAAGTTTATAGATGACAGCAAATTGGGAGTCATTGTCAAATTCCCTTCTGACACAGAAGCCTTCCAGTCGGAACTTAAACTTATAAATGCCTGGTGCACTGAAAATGATCTTAAATTAATTGCTAAAAATGCAACTTTGTTGCATTTGGCAGACAAACCATCCCCTCCAGCATATAGCATTGACTACATCGCATTTCAAAATGGAAATGTAGTCAGAGGCCTGGGAACCTGGATTGATAATTCCCTTTCCTTTCATCAGCACATAGTAATAATTTTCAGGAAATCCTTTTACTTGACACAGCTGATCACCAAAGGAATATCATACAGATCTAAAGAGGCAATTATCTACTTGTATACAGCACTGGTCAGACCAATTATAGAATAAAAAGCCCCTTTGGATGTACCTCACCCAGACACAGCTAACAAAGACCCCAGAGGTTCCTAACAAAGATGATTGCAGGCTTAAAATCCTTAAGCTACCAGAAAAGACTAGAAGAACTATCTTTCTTTTCTTTGTCATATAGGCTTCTCAGGGGAGACATATGTTTTGCCTTCCAAGCAACCAGGGTCCAAGAATAGTCCAGTATTTCTTGTACCTTCACAAATGAAACAGTCTCACAAATACCAGAACAGGGAATCTAAACCTGTCTCAGCAAATCAATAAAAGAAGACAGAAAGACAGATTTGTTACTCAGTGTCTCCCTCACCTCTGGAATAGATCCACAAGAAGATAAAGCCATGTGATACACTAACGTCCCTCGAGCAGGACCTGGATAATTAGATGGTTATTCATTAACTCACCCTGGGTTTGACTGTCTTAACCCTACCTGAGAAGAGAGGTACACCCTAGGGTGGGAACTGGCAAGGTGTGCTGGTCACATGACTCAGTAACCTTGTGCTTCATATGATTCCTATAAATGGTTTACAGTAAGCAAGTGTAGAATTCAAGAGCTTTTCAGATTCGTGAGTTCCAGCCTGTGACCTCTACCCAGTACCTTTCAAGGTTCAACGAACTGTAAAAACCTCAGGAAGAAAGCTAAGATTACTAATAGCAACATTTACATAATTATGTGTCTAGCTTTTTGGACAACAGAAATACTCCACTATAAGGTATTCATTTATCACCAGTTCAGCTATTAATGGTGCAAAGTCTAAAGTGTAGACTGCATTCCTTTACTTTCTTACTTCATCTTCAGAATATGATTTTTGGTGGAAGAAAGACTGAAAACAAACTACTCTAGAAAAAAGTTTTAATATGATAAAAGAGCAATATGCCATTTTTTTTTAAATTGGACGATAGTGTAACAGTATAGAAACATTACAGAAGAAAACAGGAGTGATGGTAAAGAAGCGTGAACTGCTGAGATCTGTTGTTCACACTGACGGTGGAGAAGAAATCACAGACAGCTGGTCAAATCACCAACATTTGCTGAAATCAGATATGTCCCGCAGAGAGTACTGAAAGAGCTGTACCCAAGAAGCTACCACCAACAAGGATATCACAAAGTGTCTAGAGAGATAGCTGAAAAGTGTTTAGAGCGGCATTTCCAAAGGTAGCTAAGCAGGGCTGACCTTAGCAATTGCAGGCCCCAATTTGACCCATTTTGGTGGGGAGCCTCATCTAGCACCCCCCCACCCAATTTATCATGCTTACAAACCCGCAGTGGTGGTGCTGCGGTGGCGTTGTCGCCTCACAGTAAGACGCTGTCCGGTTTGATTCTTAGCTAGAGCGTCTTCTGCATGGAGACATGCGTGAATGGGTGTACCTTCGTTGAAGGTTGTGCGTCAGGGCTGGTAACTCGGCACGTAAAAATCAACTACCAATCATTAGCGGACCTGAGTTCCGCTGTGGCGACCTCTAACCGGGAAAAGCCGAAAGACACAACAACCTGTGATTATTTTCATGTTGTCCGAGGCTGACTGTTCCACTGTTCCTTCTTATTCGCTAACAGCCATTCATAAACCCCATTACACCAAAAGAACCAAAAGAAAACAGTACCTCTCAATCAATCTTCAAAATGAATATAATCTTATCTTCTGATACAGTAACCGGAGCTGTACACAAAACCAGATGGTTAATCTAATCAGTGTGGGGATGAAAAACCCTGTTGGACACTCAGCAACAGCAACTGACTACCATGAGGGTCCAAGCAGCTAACACTGTGAGCCATACAAGAGGCATGAACTTGGAGTTAGTAATAATGCAGTACTTAATAATACCAGACATGTAAGTACTATAAGAGCAACACTACAGTAGGAAAATACCTTGAACTTTACTGTAGTGTCTTTTAGGAAAATCTCTGGGTTATGCAAGGCATAATGACTCTGTCGTAGTCTAGTGCGGGGCCCCCTTGATGTAACGAGTCCCCATTGGGACAAATTGGCCCAAATGGCCAAAGGCCATTCCTGTGGCCAAGAACCGTTCATCTGAATCCAGAACATCTTGACAAACTGTAGGGAACATTCCTGCTTTCCTAGTGTACCAGCAGTAGATATACATACAGACGGTTCCAAATATTCAAAATATGAAAAATTATTGATAAAGCCAGTCAAATACTGCCAGACAGTATCACAGACTGAAAAGTACTGAAATGCTTTCTTTCAATTGTGTTCCTAAATATTGGCAACAATTTCTCCTCACTGTTTCCTATAGATTCATTCACAAAAGCTCTGACCCTCTCTGACCTTCTATTCCTTCACAGGACAAACACCCAGTTAAAGGAACTAAACCTTTATTAACAGATAAATAAGAGATGTTTTGTTTGTGTCTTTCGGCTTTTCCCAGTTAGGGGTCGCCACAGCGGAACTCCGGTCCGCTAATGATTGGCAGTACATTTTTACGTGCTGGCTTGCTGGGCCTAACGCACAACCTTCAACGAAGGAATGCCCATTCACGCATGTTGCCACACAGAAGATGCTCTAACTGAGAATCGAACGGGCAATATCTAACTGTGAGGTGACAATGCTACCGCAGCACCACAACCTGTTAGTATGATTATATTCATAGCCCAGTGAATTACCCATCTCCGAAACAAACTTCAACTACATATCAAGCAGACTTGTTACCTTCAAGGTAATCCAACGTAATTGGATGAGTAGTCTCAAATTCTCACTCACTCTACCTTGTTTTCCATCCTTAGGGCTGGAGAGAATTTTTTGATTATGGGTTATTTGGCTAGGCTTATAAAGGTCTATAGACTGCTTAACTAGTACTTAGCTATGAACCTAAACTTGGTTACACAATGTGTTATTACACTGAGAGTTGTTACAACAATGTGATTTTCACAGCATCATGCACCTTACATGATAAATTACTAGCAAATGATTGTGCTGAAAGTTATGCCATAATATGCTCTGCTATGACTGTACATACAAGCTAATTAAATCAGATTGTGATATTCACATTTAAATTATGTGGGGAGATTTGTAAGTTATATGGATAGTTTCCCTTTGGGGGAGTCTGAGAAGACATATTGTCTAAATATGTTTAAGGAATAGAAGTGCGTGACTTATAAGCAGAGTAGGATGGAAGTAAGAGAGCTATTGCTGATGTTGTCTGTGAGGGTTTCAAAACAAGTAACCTGAAGGAAGCAGAGGTTACAACAGTTGCTGAGATGATTTTATGACCATTCATTTTGATTAGTGATTGGAACTACAGAGTTAGTAGTTCTGATGTACTGACACTATATTAGGATCAGGGTGAATGAGAGGAAAGTAGGGAAGTCCTGAAAAAGCTAGTAAGCCACTTTTGACTGTTTTGTAAAGGTGTACTAGACAGCAGCTTGATCGTTTCAGTGGTTTTAATAATGGTGAGTAGTTAATACTTGACAATTTTATTAATGACAGGAATAAGTGAGTCATCAGTCTCAACATATGAAAATGTTTGATAGTTCAATCTTTATTTATTGGCTACAGTTCAATTTTTAAAAGAGAGTAAGGAATGAGGACCAGAACCATCTCATTCTGGAAGTTAAAAAAACAGATAAGATGCAATGCTTTGGGGGATAGCAATCATACAATATAAAGTGGCCATAGTTACTAATTAATAGCTAGGATTCCTAGGGAAATGTTATAGGTTCATAGGTAAGCATTAGGCTATCTCCCCTTGTGGGCCATTTTAAACATAGCCAGTTTCCCTTTTTGTGCTAGAATTAACTTATCCCAGTTAGTTAGAGATTGGCCTTACCCATCCCATGGTCAATAATTATATATTACTTCTAGTGAGAATAACTGGGATCATGCCATAGATAATTTCAGGGAACCCAGACATGAGATAAGGCATTTAGGAGCTGTAGCTGTCCATTAGTAGTACGGGGGCAGTCCTGGAGTGAATTTTCTGTTTTATTTTTACAGTGATATAAGTGACAAGAGGCAAGATTAGATGAGTAAACATTCTTCACATCTTTTTTTTCTTTCTATTATTCAAGTTATTTACAACTTTCCTGACATTGATTTGCCTGTGATTCTCTCAGACAAGGTAAGAGGTGTTTTCCCACAGAGCATTTTATTACTTTTATTTATTACTATTGGAAATGATAGTCTGTCAGGGCACCTCTGAAAAGGTGATGATGAGATAGGTTTGTGTTTCACTGGCCCATAGTGATGCATGTGTTATTTAGTTTTGGTATTCATCAGAGGTCTATTGGATTGTCAAGCTGACAAATTTACTGAGTGGTCTAAAGAGCACTGGTCTTGTGGCCTTACAAGCTAGTAAACAAAACTGACAGCTTTAAAGAGTTATGTTATTCAGGTGAGATAGAAATTAGACTGTTGCATACAGTGAGAAGGTGGGGATGAAACAAGTAATGCAGCACAACTGTAGCAACAGACAGGATTGGAATCAAGTAGTGGTATTACTAAAGAATGCTGTGTGAAGACCACTGGATCAAGTCTCTGTAGGATACATTTAGTTGTTTTCACTAGACTACTAAGTATTGTCCAGTGATAATGTATGTTGTTACTGTGGTAGGAATATTTTTATTTTATTTTTCCTTTGTTGACCGAGTTTGTCCAACTAGGCTAGTAGCCATTTCTCAAAAGAGACACAAGGTGAATATTTATACTTCAAGGGGAAGTTGGTGAGGGTATTGGGGAACTTTTCCTATTCCTTTCAATCAGTGCTGTGAGATCTTTTACATCCACCTGAGTTGCCACCAATTCAAGCAGATGAGACCTCAGTTTAACATCTCATTCAAAGGACGACACACTCAGGAGTACAGCACCCTCCCCCCCTATACTGCACTGCAGTGTCAGCAATCACTCTACCTGGTATAGGAAGAGAACCCACAGCTTTCTGCATCAAAGACAAGTGCTCTATCTTTTGTACCACTGACACTGAATACATCACATGGGATAGTATAATGTTATGATTTAATAAATAAGTCTTGTAAGTATGTTCCATTGTAAATACATTGAGTCTGAATGCTTAGTAACTTAGTTTGAATCAATAAAAGTCGATGCCAAAAAAAATGCAGAGGACATAATTTCTTGTGATAAAGGCAGTATTCAGCAAAACACAATATCAAATAAATGATATCTAAATAGTAATAGTGTATGCATTTGTTTGAGAAGTTACTAACACAAAGTATAGTAGGTGACATATAGCAATATTACAGCAATGTAGATGTCATATAGATATAAATTTACTAATGCAGCTGCAGAAAACAGAATTAGTACAATACAAACAATACTTGTGTGTAAACTACTGATCTGTTACAGTTAAGACAACACAGAGTCAATGTAAGAAAAAACATACAGAAACTACACTAGGATTGTTCTAGTAAGTTGGTGAGATGTATACATGTATGTATGTTTTTTTTAGAATTTGTTTTCACTTAGGCTAGCATGAATTGATGTTGCTCATATATTAGGTAACCACTGGAGTTTGCTCATAAACTGCACAGTATAGATTTACTTGAACATCTGTTTTTATTCAGATTCTAAATTAGACTTGATAGCCATGTCATACTTAGCATGTTATGCATATCTGTCATGAACTTATCTAGTGTTTCAGTGAATCATGAATGACCAAGTCCGTTTAATTGAACATAAATGGGGTGGTGCAGTGGTGCAGTAGTTAACATTGTTGCCTCACTGCTTTCAGTGAGGAGCCTGCATGTCCTCCCTGCATTCGCATGTGTTTTCTCCCACATTCCAAAGACTTCTATCTGGAGTGTTTCTCCCTGGGCCTCTGCTGAAAATAGGCTCTGTCCTAGTCGGACTTTCCCAGTCAACAAATGTAGAAAAAAAGTATTGATGTTTTCCTAATTTGCCCCAAGGTGTTGTGGCCTTGGAGTTAGTTTAAGCAATAGAGATACAATGGAAGACCGGGTGGTATTACAAAAGTGGTACACAGAGCCCTAAGTACTCATGTGCAAGGTATAACTACAACTTGTAAAGTGTACATATCAGATGAAGACCAAAGGATGGCTATGAGAATTCCTGGGAGCTATCATGATGCAATGTATGAAGTCTGCGGAGGAAAATGGTCAAGCTGCAAATGGTGATGCTGGAAGACGAGTAAATACCTGTGTTATTAAAGAAACACGGGACACTGATGATAGTCATGGTAATCTAGAAATCTAATATTATATGTTGTTCCCATATGACTGAGAGTAAAATAATGGCACAGGGTTGGCAAAATAAGTTTGAAGACCATTAGCTATGAGGGTAGTGAAGGAGTGGACTATACCCACATCAAGGGAATAAGGATGCAGCAATGCTCAGAAAGGCAAAGGATCAGGTGCTAGTGCACAGAGACACTGATGTGGCCAACAAAGACCCCAAGGGAGGACAACGAAAGACAGGAGGAGTTACTAACAGGGTAATGTAAGTGCAACAGAAGGATTCTACTCATGTGCAGTTGCAACTTTTTATGGCAACACTGTGGGAAACTAAATTCCATTGTGAAGACAGTGTGTTTGATTATTGAGATTTATGATCATGTGGGATTCTGCTAGGCAGTGTTTGGTTGTGTCAGAAAGGCATGGTAGTTCAAAGGTGTGCATATGAAGACATTGTTGGCCAACAGTGATGGAACCAGTGTGTGAATTATACTGGAAGACGAGGAGAGATACACATTATAGACAAAGGTATTGTTAAGAGACTTCAGGGTGGTGGATCTGCTGTGCTGCCATAAGTTATTAAATGATGGCTTAAAAGACTGGTAGTGAACATAGGGACTGGTGGCAAATGGGCGTGAATAAGGCATGGGTATGGGTACAGAACTGAGTGCTAAAGGATATTGATAAGGTTTTGAGTAACAGAGCAAAACTGAAAATGAGGAGAAGGACTATGGGCTATTTAGGTATGCAAAACTAGTATTCAGGATACAGGGAAACGTATAAAAGCACTGCAATAGAGGGGAAGGTAGAATATAGGAAGAACAGTTCAAGAAGGCAAGCAGAGAAATCACCAATGGTATGAAGTACAGCAAAGGCTGAAACCAAGCCACCTTACATAAATCATTGCACTGGTGCACTTGCCTGTTCTCCTTCCTTTATCCACACAAACTGCCACAGCTATACCAATACTTCCCTCTTGCTATTTACACTTAATATTACAAATCTCGTTTTTGCTGCTAACATGTTTACACATTATATTCTGCTTGCATATTACACACATACCCACACACACACACACACACACACACACACACACACACACACACACACACACACACACACACACACACACACACAAACACACACACACACATATATATATATATATATATATATATATATATATAAAATCTCATCTTTTGGCAAATAATATCACATAGACTAACGCTCTTTAAATGATCTTTGTATTTTAACCTTTGCCTTTTATCCTGTTGCTTTTTACTGCATTTGATTGCCATTTTATTCATCGTATCTCACTGTATTCTTTATACTTCATATTACTCATTTTACTGTTTTTCACTGTTCTACGCTTTCTTTTCATTGTATTTTGTGCCCTATGGTTTGGGTTATGCCTAAATGACTTTACTGCAGTATACAACCAGTTTACCGATGCAATTTACCTTGTATTTCATCTCTCTATACTTGATATTCCTTAGCCTTGTGTTCTGGGTCATGCCTGAAAAGAGTTTTTGGACCATAACACTTATTTGGTTAACAATTGTATACATGTATATATGGATGTATGTATAAATAATTAAATAAGCAAATCTGTCAGAATGAATTGCGGTTTAGATGGTTGCATCTTTTTAGGTATACTGTAGCATGGAAAAAAGGGTACAAACATGGGCAGAATGAATCATAATGTGAAGGGCATCTTGGAAGATGGAGAATGAGCAGAGACAGTTAATTTATATTTTGTATAAATCTTTGTAAAGAAAGGGGGGGGGGCTGGCCAGGAACAAGGGCAAAGTGGTGAGTAATATACAGAATCTGCAGCAGACAAAGAGGAGTTGAAAAGGGACATGCCTGTGTTAGTGGACAAGCTACAAGGAGCCTGCAGCCTGTCTCCCTGGGTCCACAGAAATTCAGACTGCGTGCTTGCAGAACTTGTGACTTTAATCACTGACCCCTACATAGATGCCTGGAAAAGAAAACAGCTAAAACAGCATTTTTGTAAAAGGAAAGGAGTGTGGTATATCCACAGAAATATAGACCCGTATGGAATATTATGCTGCTACACAAAATCATGTTGAAATTCCAAAAGCGAGTCTCCTTGCTTTCCTATAGGCCAACCATTTCCTGGACAACAAAACAACACTGTCATAACCATGAGAACGTATCGCCAAGCACAATATGTTCATCGGTCCTTTGATGATGTCGGTTTTATGTATGCAGTGGTTTGCCACAGACAAGTGTTAGCCATTATGTGGCTTTGTGGTATTGTTCATGATCACAAGTTTTTGGTGTGCTGTGGTTGACATGTTTTGATTGATGACAGTGTCATATTCCAGATTTATAATGGCCATTCATAACTGAAAAGCTTTCATGTTGTGCATGTTTCTGTCATACACATATTTGATCACACTGATCAGCATACATACTACCTGGACATGTCTATTAACATGTTTGTTATGATATCACATTTCCCACACTGTGTCTTCATTAGTTAATTTGTTTGTGTCCTATGGTGCTACATTTTTTACATGTTGTTACTGTGGCATGTTTTTTTTTTCAGTGTGGTGTGTTTCATCCATATTTTGTATACATTATCTTCATACAGTTTGAGTACCGTTTCTGATTTTTGTAATACATGGCTTTTGTGCTATGCATTTTGTGTTTGTGACTACGTTTTTGCTGCTGTAGTAAGGATGCTGTTTATGGATTTTGCTGTTCTGCTAATTACTCCCACACACACGCATGCTTTGCAGAAAAGTTCTGTTGGTGCATGTCATGTATTTAATGTATTATTTCCATTATTTTTAAGCAATTAAAAATGTATAGGGATAAACAGCATTACTGTGAACATACATGCACTTATTATTCAGTCTTTGAATCTTCACAGTTGTTGCTTTATTTTGTGATATGATTTTATTTTTTATATATTAATGAGTGAGACTGATGGGAGGAAAATAAACTAAAGTTAATCTTTCTTATGTCCTTTAGTCAGCAGCCATGGATTCTTGAATTCCTTGCTAGAAGCCTTCTGCTATAGAACTTACAATTATAGTTAGGGCTGCTACTAAATCACAAATACAGAGCGATTATGTAGAAAAAAAGAATGGGGCTAATAAATGGGACGGCATGTGTGTAAGGAGTATTTAAATCTAAGAGTGAGAGTTAAGCCATTATAGTTCAACACACAGACACTCATAGACATACCCTGATACACACACAGACACTCACTGACACACACACACACACACACACACACACACACACACACACACACACACACACACACACATGCTGGTACCTCACAATTTATCAAATGTAAACATTGTCAAACGCCATTTCTGGTGTCAGAGTTGGTTAAATGAATGATATGTTACCCTACTGCCTCCTGTATAAAATTTAATGCAGTTATTGTCCTGCACACCTTCCTTTTCCTGGTGCTAATCTAGCTCTTTACCCTGTCTCAGACTTATAACACATTTGTACAGTAACAATCTCATATTTTATGCATACCTCTTTATATTCTGTGTAAAAAAATCTGTACATCATATACAATCTATGCAACTATTTATCTATGAAACTGACCATATTTCATATAATCATTTAATTGAGGTCAACTATGTCAATACCATGGAGTTTTTCCTGCTCAGGCCTCTGCTGAAAAGGGGCACTGCCCAGTCAGACTTTCCCAGTAAACAAATGGCAATAAATAAATAAATGTATTTGTTTATTAAGTGCAAGAAGAAAGTAGAAACTGTCTAGGAGTTAGCACAGTGGATTAAGGCTTTGCTCTATTAATAACCTGCTTCCTGTAGTACCAAGGATACAAGGTTGATTCCTTCCACCTCTGTTTGCCTGCTGAGTGACTCTGAACAAGTCAGTTGACCATATAGAGTTCCCAGGCACCCCTTTGAAAAGGGCACTTGTGTCCAGTGGGTTTATCTGGTTAACAAATGTGTATTATAAAAATCATGCAACACTGAATGTCACTTCCTGTGTGACTGTGTTTGGGAGTGGGGAATGTGGTAAGTGTGAGTGAGTACTAATGCTAAAACATTTGTTTATACCAAATGTTTCAGCAGTGGTGCTGAATATTCATGGACTGGAGTTAAAAGAAAGGCCAGGGATGGTCACAGATATATTGGTATGCTTGGATATTTGTATGTGTGAATTATATGTCTCTTGTGTAGTGGTACTGTTAAATAATATCTAGGGTTGGAGTTAGTGGCAATGGTAGGGTTAGGGTGAGCACATATGAGTAAAGTGGTGTGTCTTCGATATTTTAGTTCGAAACTCAGTGAATCAGCTGTTCGATTTGCTGATTTTCGAACTTCTGAGAATGTCGAAGTTTGAAATTTGCGCATTTGGTTCTCCCAAATGCGCGATCGATATTATCATTTCCCACGATATAAAGGTAAACTGTCTAGACACATTAGGTGGTGAACTGCAGCATGACCCGGGCACCTATGGTGTCATGTTACACAATATAATTCTCAGGAAACAGCTTCAACAAGGCCAGCATGGGACAGGACCACAGTTTCAAGGACCACAGCCAGGGCTAGTAGTAGCATCAGGAACACGAGAGGAGTCTGAGGGAGAACCACTAGCTGCAAATGCTGCTGGCAGACAGCAGCAAGCAAAGTATTCCCAGACTCTGGCTAAGAGGCAAAGGACAGCAAACACAATCATTACCTAGCTCAAAGCCTAAGATCCAGTACACATACACATAAGAAAACTGATGTGCCTGTCTCACACAACAAACTTTACTTAAGCATGTAATGGTTGTGTTCTGATAGCATCAGACAGGGACAACCCCCAAGGACACCATTGTTACCTGTAGTAATGACAAGGTAAGTGTGGGACCCGTAAAGAGAAAAAAAAAGTTATATAACTGATTACTCTCATAGTGAAATATGTATATGCCCCTAAGCAGAGCCTTTTGTTTGAGATGTACAGTTATGTCAGTAATGTCTCCTTTGTACGATGTTGGCAAAGTGATCACCTTATCACATATATAAGGAAAGACAAAGCAGTAAGCTCTAAACTGCCCATTTACAGGTTGGTTAGAAACAAGAAACATTTTGACCTCACAAAATTTCAAATGGAACTTAAATCCTGTAATTGGTCAACTCTTAAGTATCTTCCCCTAGAGGAGGCAGTAACAAATTTTAATACCACATTTCTAACCATACTTGATTCTCATGCCCCAAAAAGACTAATCAAAACTAAAACACAAATAGCACCTTGGCTAACAAATGCCTCCAAATCTAAAATTAAACTTAGAAACAAAACATGGGACAAATGGCGTACAACCAAGTCACCCCTAGACCATATTAAATTCCAACAGCTAAGAAATGAGACAAAAAAAGCCATATCACTTCACAAAGAAAACTATTACTGCCAACTACAATATAAACACCAAAACAACCCTCAAAAGTTCTGGGCGGGTTTAAATAATCTTCTCCATCCAGGTAAATCCTCCACCCCTACCCCAGGAACCCTATGTGATAAAAACCCAGAAGAAGTAGCAAATACCTTTAATACATTCTTTACTGATACTATCCAATCCTTAGCCCACCAATTATCTGCTACCTGCTCCTCAATAATGGATTCTATCCCTAAGACTTTACTCTCCTTTAACCTCCAACCTGTCTCCACTTCTTTTATACGATCCTTACTGAAGAAGCTAAAGCCAACTACCCTCTCTGCAGACCTTCTCCCAGCCGAATATTTGCAAAAAGCTGCAGATGTCATAGCTTACCCCATCTCAATCCTAATTAATCGAACCAAAACAGAGTCCACAATCCCCTCAATATGGAAAATATCCTATGTAATTCCATTCCACAAAGGCAGCTCATCCACAGAACTATCAAATTATAGGCCAATAGCTATATTGTCACCACTGGCCAAAATCATGGAAAAGTGTGTACACAAACAACTTCTATACTATCTTATCCAGAACAATCTACTAACCAGTTCACAACATGGTTTTAGACCCCCACCACAGTACAACCACTGCCCTCCTCTCATTTACTGACATAATTAACCACAACCGGAATAACAAAAAAATATCCTTAGCTCTCTTTCTTGACCTATCAAAGGCCTTTGATATGGTTAACCACCAGCTACTTCTCCACACTCTGAAAACTCTCTACCTAGACAACCAAACACTGGACTGGTTTCATGCCTATCTCTCTGATAGGCAACAAGCAGTACTCTGGCAGAATAAGCTCTCTTGCCTCTTACCAAATACCATAGGGGTTCCTCAAGGTTCCATATTGGGACCTCTTCTCTTTTCAGTCTTTATTAATGACCTCTACACAGCCATCCCTGAGGCCACCTGTATTCAATATGCAGATGACTTGATGCTAGTTTGTTCTGATACATCTCCAGTTAACCTACTAACCACAACCCAATGCATTTTTACTGCAGCAGAAAACTGGCTATCAGGTCGTCAACTGATCTTGAATCCAAACAAAACCAAATTAGTACTCTTCCATCCAACCCATAAACCCTCTCCTATATCCTGTACTATACAATCCAGCAATGGGACTATCATCTCCCCAGACTCCTATACTAAACTATTAGGAGTTACCATTGACAATAAACTTAGATTCGACATGCACATTAACCAAACCATTAAAACCGTTAACAAGAAACTTGGGTCACTAAATAGGATAAAATCTTTCCTAACGCCAATTGCCAAAGTGGCCATTGCCCGCTCACATCTTCTCTCTACCCTTCTATATGCCTCCCCCATGCTTACTAACCTTAACAAATCTGACCTAAATAAACTCTCTTGTTGTTATAATCAAATTGCCAGATTTGCGGCTGGCATGCCCTATAGAACCTATCACTGTGTTAACCTAAGAAACCTCGGTTGGATAGAATTACCAAACCTTCTCCAGCAGAACCAACTCATAGAAGCATTTAAAATTCTCAAACAACCTGACAACACTCCTGCACTGAAAAACTTAATTATACCCTACACCAATCTCAGCTGTCTACGATCATCAAACAGGCTACTTGTCCAAACAGTCAAATCCTATAACTCAGGGGGTCATACACTGTTTGCCAACGCCATTGGAAAAATATGGAACTCCCTTCCTTTCAACCTCACTCTTACTACCTGCCTAACCCAAATCAAAAAGAGTCTAAAATACCATTTTAAGTCACATTGGCTTTGCCAATGCTCAAACCCAGATTAACTCCTCTTCAGTAAGCCAAGATCATACTTTTCTTCAGGACTATCCAAGTATAAAAACTTTAGACCTTTATTCTCAATTGACCTAACCCCATATTTCCTTGAGAATTTTTCTGCCCATAAATGGAAGCCCTTTAATCTTTGCTAAAAGGACAACCTAGGGCAGAAAAAGATCTGTTGCAGTCTGTGATTGCTATTCCTAAGATGTTTTTCTATAATACATATATTTCATGTTTTCTCCTCATATGCATTAATTACTAAATGAAACAATATGTATCTATGTAACATGTATGTAACTTACTGTCAATGTGGAGCTTTTCTCCCTGGGCCTCCACTGAAAATGGACATGTATCCAGTCGGACCATCCCGGTCAGCAAATGTAAAATAAAATAAAAATAAAAAATAAAATACAGGTATGTGTTAGAAGCAAAAGTTTCAATCAAGCATTTCAGGTGATCATCATCCATAAAACATGGAACAGGTTGATTATACTCTCATTAGCATGACTATACCAAGAAGCAAGTGTGAAGTATTTAATGCGTCCAATGCTGTAATGACAATAATAACTGAAACACGATGCAGTGCAACAATATAGCAGCAAGCCAGTCACAGATGAATAGGAACAAGAAATCAACAACTTTAGCTCTGCAATACATATTGATAAATCCAGTCTTGTGAAAAGCAATCATCAGTTATCCAAGTCTGTGTCCATTCTGCATCAGACTTATAAACTACTCGAAGTCACACAGACATGTGCAAAGAGCAGGGCACAGTCATCATCAGTCACATATGATGCAGGGGTGGTAGGAAGGCAAGACTGATGCCAAATACGTGAGTATGTGCAAGTAAGAAAAACAGAGTATACAATGTTCAGGGCCAGTAACAACAGATGTATACACTCAACAGTACTAGTTAGATAGTTTGCAAGTGTGTAAATTGGTATGGGAAAGTGAATTTGTTTTTTATATGTGTGTGTCTGCATGAATACAATCAATCACTGTGCCAGCACCACATCATTGCATCTTTGGCAATCTTTGACTGCTCAATTCATTGCTGTCAGCCCAAACATGAGAACTACCAGTGTTATGAGTTACACTGGTACTTCCATGACCCAGGCTAGACATTGAGGTGCTACCTGAATGTGAGTGATGTCTGTTGGACAAGCTCTCATCAGGATTATGTCCAGAATCACAACCCCCTGGCCTAACTGTCCTAAGTGTGGACACTGTGATCACTGATGGAGTAGTGCATGTAGTGTCACAGCGGGAGTAGGATTTTGCAAGGCCATGTGTGCTAACACCAGAAGATTGAGTGCCTCTCTGGCCACATGGATGTACACCCTCTCCCAACAGACATTCCATCACAGAAATTGACCAATCCAGTATGTCGTTCATCCTGGCTAAGGAGTTGCCCACAAAGTTCAGGGAGTCACTCACATCAGAATGCATGACATTCAGTAGTCGCATTATCTTTACTGAGGCCTGGGTGAAACATGCCAGTGCCCCCATTATAGCCATACATATATGTCTGGTGGCACCTAATGACACACCAGCTTCAGGAGGAGAGTGAACAGCAGGCCTCATTCAAGCACCCCATCCAACCCTCCTATGTGACAACATGCCCTCACTTTGGCTTCTGGGAGAGGCAACCGGCTCTGCAACCAGAGTAAACACACTAGCCAGATCACACTCATCCTATCCTATATCAGAGGTCTCTGTGTCATGGGTGTGCATAGGCATATAAACTGTGTCCAAAATATGGGCAGGGGATGTGGGAGTCACAACCTCAGTGTCAGACTGACCATATGCTTCCCTGGACTGTGCCTGTTCATAACCACTGCCATCATCAGTGGCTACCAATACTCTGAAATTAGGTGGTGGGAGTTCCACATTGCCACTCTCTGAACTACCTATGACAGCAAGCAATAAGCACAAA
>NC_056746.1:457246769-457289269 GCF_019279795.1 Protopterus annectens
GCTGCCATCAAAACTCTGGATAGTACTCAGGGAAGAAAATACACCTGGCAGTTAACTTTCTCTGTGGCTCAAGGTATATTTGCAGTGAGCTTATATATAAAGTATATCTGCTGTATGGTTTGAATCCACTGACATGGTACTTTTACAGAGGATTGTCTGAATACATATTTAATCAGATTTCATGATACCATTGTGTTGTTTACAAACCCATTGTTGCTATTGCTAATAATATGTGATCATTAGTTTGTCCACTTTAATGTAATCTGTCATTAGCTATAATTCTGATAATATGTACCACAAATTACAAGTCTGATGTTGCAAAGAGATGTGAGAAGGAAGAATTGTTCACTTGAATGCACTTCTTGCTCATGTCATTCCTACATATACCCTTGCATTGCATTTCATTCACTTTCTGTAATTTCTCTAACAACTTTTACACTTTTAATGTCTTTTCTATTTGTTCTCCACTTGGCAGCACACTCAGTACCCAGGGGAAAAAGTGAAAAATTTAGTTCACGCTGCCTTAGATAGCACAAGCACACCTGGTAATGGAGCACTTTCTCTAGACAGTACTGAGGGGAAAACTTCCACCTGTCATAGGTGGCAAAGGATGTAAGGGCAGTAATGTCTGATAAATAATACAGCCTATTAAGGGTTCAAATCGAGCTACAAGAAACTTTTTTAAAAAGGGTGTAAGAAGCGCATTTCTCACAACTTTTTGAATAGGACTGTAACAGTAAAGACAATTGATAATGTTAAACATGTTTCTTGAGAGCAATGTATCAGTAAGCCTTGCATAATGAAAATGTGCTGTTTAGCATAGATGATTAATCATTTAGAGATAAACACAACCTAATGTATGTCCACTTTCCTAGAAAATGACAATGAATATATTTCATATAAAATCACTTGCATGTGTATGATGGTCACAATGCTTTTTTGTAAGCATCATGACTCATTACATATCCCAACTATATGTTTAAGACCCTTATGTCTTCTGAAGTATGCATGCAACATAAACCAACCTGTATTAATCATCACATTCAATTGCATTCATAAACCAACCTGTATTGATCATCACATTCAATTGCATCCATGTGAACTATATTTACTTGCAGAAAGAATGACTTTTACACTGCAATTTATTCAAAGACATAATTACAACTGCACACATATAGGCCTCTCTTTAGAGTATCTCCATACATTCATATATCACTATATGTCAGATTTCTATGGTAGGGGCTTACTTCTCCTGTGGCAATATCAGTTAATACATTTAGTTGCAATTGTTGCATTTTATTTCAAGGGTTTGATTTCCAGGTGTTACAATTATATTTTAACACTGGGTACGCACCAACAAATAATATGTCAGAATTCAGCATCGTTCACTATCCAAAGTGCAACCCTCAAAAGCCATGCCAGTAAGCACTCCATTGCTGAACATTGGAACCTGTGATAATGGGTGGGGCATCACACATGGCACAGTTTAATGCCATGTTTCACATCTTTACTGCAATCTGCTGTAAGTAGGGCCAATGTGTCTGCAAAGGAATCCATCTGCTTTCAATCATGCAAATGCAGGTGACAAGGCTGTGCATCTTTGCCCAATACCAGTAACATGAGAGATCTGAATTAGGTAATAATTCAAATATATTTTGTTAGCCTGACTTTTGTGCACATGGCTGGTGAGGGAGAGAATGGTGTTAAATTTAGAGCACAAAGGATGGATGTTAAAGAGTCCAGAATATTTGTGGCATTCTTCATGAAATGCTACAGCTATAGGCTGCTGCATGGAATTATACTTGGTCTCAGTATAAGGCTGAGGCTTGGAATAACTTAGCCAATACTGTATCCAATGCAGGTGGCATTCCACACAATGGGGAACAATGCTGTCACCACTATAGTGACCTTAAAAAGCACAAACAGGACTTCCTAAGCTGATGGGAGGCTGAATTTAGGACTAGGAACTCCCACAGCTGTGTAAGTATACTGACCCATAACCAGTCTATGATATGGCAGGAATTATCTAGCCAGCCAACACAGTTACTCATTATGCCTTCATATGTATAGATATATATAATATATATATATATATATATATATATATATATTTTTTTTTTCTTTTTTTTTTTGTCGTGTACAGCTACAGGGAAGATAGCTGCAAACAATGAGGGCACCAGGAGAGATTAACTCACCTCAGAAAGGCGCAGGGTGAGTATGAATCAAGTAAAAGTATAGCTATAATATTATTTTCATTCCCTCAAGCAGTGGTATCTCAAGTAGGCATATCTCACTGTTCATTTAATTTCTTTCCCAATAAGTGTTCCTGCTTGCATCAGGCAATTAGAATACCAGCTTTACTGTGTGCGTATATGTGTGTGTGTGTGTGTGTGGGGGGGGGGGGGGCAGTACCCAGAAGCAGCACTTTTTTAATTGATAATTATTTATAAGATCTTAACAACAGTCTGTCAGGAATAATTACATTATGGTAATTGTAATTATTAAGTTAGAATGCATAATTCCCATCCATCATACTGAAATAAAGGCAGATGTTTCTTACATTAGAACAGTGATAGCTGTTTATTTAATAACACATAAATATCTTTCCATCATACATGGATGTTGCAAAGGTATGCAATAGTAAATTATCATAATTGTTTATATATTATCAAAAAGGTTTGTTTAAAATATGTAGTACTGTGTCATGCCATGTATCAAATTATCTTTTTTGTCTCCCCTGACCCAAGTCTCTCTACTTTTTTTTTCTATGGGGGGGGTTATAGTCTATTAATAATATGCTGTTTGGATGACTTGATGATGAAAATTAATCATCAACAGCACACAGAAGTACACCAACTGCTGCAGCTTGGCCTGCTATACCTCCACAGATGACAGCACAAACACATAGCACTTTAGGGATACAACCTGTCAATGTTCTCTCTACAGCCCCTGCTCTACTTACTTCAAGTACATCAGGTAGCTCTGACCCAGCTGCTGGTGTAGTGGTACCCACTGGGAACTACAGTAGTGGAGGTGATGATTTTGTCACCTGACAGGAGCTGACAGGGCTGGTGGAGAATATAATAGAGAGGGGCCTCAGTCCATGTATTGACAGAGTTGAAAAGATCCTGCGTCACACTGCAAAGACAAAGCTACATCTGAAACTGACCCAGGGAGTTGCTGCAGGAGACTGTGATGACAGTTCTGAGTGCAAGGATTAGATTCTCACTGTTCCCATGTCGGACATGGGTAAACATCTGATGTCCCCTACCAACATCAATCCATGGTGTGGTGTCTCCCAACTTTTTGTTTCCATCACAATCCATGTCTGTCTTATATGTCCTGTATGCCTGTGGATGCTTCCTAACCTACCTTACCTACCTGACCCTCTCATTCCTAAGCACTTTTTCCAATATTCCACTCTCTCACAAATATAAAATAGGCACCTGCCCCCCAAAAAAAACTTTACACCCCATAGATAGCCCTCCATTTTGTCTGTGTGTAATCCTAGCACAAATGATTAGTCCAATTGGCCATACAACATTATTCAGTTGTTGTCACTGGTGTGGTGACTTTGAAAGTCATGAAATTGTGTGTACAATTGTACACTGACATGAAGACGTGGATAGCTATGATGCTCTCCCAGGACCCTCCTGCAAACTCCTGTATTCTTTTCCCTCTGCTTGCCATCCTCATTTTCACCACTGTCCTTTTTCACACATTTAGTCTGGTCAAAAAATAGATTCACACACAACACACACACATGACCAGAAATGGCCATTGAAAAGCCTTCACTTTATATACTCGGCATTTGCATGGAGTTTGTCATAGTCCAGCAACAGTGAGTGACAGTGAATGTTGTTTAACTTCTTATTACAAAAGCTAAAGATTTCATTCTAATCTGCAGAGGTCTGTTTACTGTCATACAAATGTACTTAAAACTGTTGCACTATGGGAATACATAATAAAGCTATACTAAAGGCAGTACTGTAGAACAGTTAATGTATAATTTATTAGGCTGCTAGATGTATTAAATTAGGAGCTCCTATGTGGTGTGCTGATATAATTACCCTGTTTGTAATATGATGTTTTGTCATAGTGTCACAGGTTCAATTACAGTTGTATGTCAATTTATTACTTGACAGTTCATATTCCTATCACAGATTTACTTCTAAATTTCTGCATTTCTCTACATATAAGACATTTCCTTAACATAACATTGGAATAGTGCAGTAAGGCATCATTTTAACAACACTGCAGACCCAACAGGGATATTTAGCTAAGCCAACCTTATCCCAGTTAGGTATTCGTGTTTATTGCACTCTCCTACCCCTTATTTGTATCTATAGCAATCAATTTGTTCTACAGAGCATGGCGAATGATGATTTAATAAGTAGGACTAAAATGCCATGCAGATGTTCCTACATGTCCTACAAAACATATTTTGCTATTCCTCTCTGCATCTATCTCCAACTCTCTCTCTCTTCTGTTTAGCCCTCCTTCAGTGTGTTTATTGTGCTTCAATAGTGTTATTTTAATGCTAGAACTAATAATTCCTTTGCATCATGATGAACTAATACTCAAATGTGCAGAAAGACTTTCTAATAATTTCAAGGGCTCTTTTCCAGTCATTAGCTAAGTGTTACTGAGTGTTTTTGGTTCAGTTATTTAGGTGCACCTGTTGGCTGCTTATTGTTGTGAGCCACCATTATCCTTCTTCCGTGATTATCTACTTTGTCCCTACCTCGGTGTCACCCCGATGATGTGCCTTCTCCCATCTGTATCATTATTCTTCCACCTCTGCATTTGCACAATGTCTAACACTGGGCAACAAATGCAACTAAGGCTAAAAAGAAGTATAAAGCTTATGGCAATATCTTTGGATTTGATTGCTTTTATCCACGTTACTCTGTTTCACTTTGTGCCACTGTTTAACATAATTTTAAACAAGATGAAGAGTTGGCTGCAAGGATTTAAGTGGTCAATAGGGTAATAAAGAATATTACGTATGTTCACCTTTGCTGAAATCCGCTGTCAAATATTAATTTCACAAGTATGAATTTATAATTGTGCTAAGATAATACTCCGGTCTAATTTGTTTTTGGCATGCTGAAAATGTTCAAATACAAATGGATGACAGCATGTTTCATGATGTTTTGTCTGACTACTGTGTTTGTAAATGTTAGCTAAATCTTTACTTCACACATCATTGTCATCCTGCTGCTTCAGTAATCTGCCTGGTACCTGTTGTGAAGGCTGTCTTGTAAAGATTTTTGAGTAGAAGTCGACACAGAGCAACAAAGAGTACTATTAATTACCACTGTAAGTTCAATGCGTTAAAATATGAATATGCTTGTACTAACACTTTGCCATCAGCAGCATAAATCAGCTTAGTGGTACTGCACTCAAAGAGTACAAGAAAAAAAAAAAGATCAAAGAATTATAGTTTTCTGTTGCACAATGTTTGTATGTCTATATTACTACTGCCCAAAGATGATCATGATTTTTGAATGATGATACAGTACCATCTCAAATTAAAGATGACTACACCATCCACTTAGCCCACTTTTCATATCCACAACTTCATTGCTACACGAGGGTGTAGCTATGCTTAATTCTGTAATATAATGATTACAATTTTCGATGTATTACATAAAGGAAACTTTGCTTCTTTAGTCAATACTATATCTTTAGATTTGTACATTAATGCTTAAAATAACAGTATCATGGGTTAAAAGATAGCCATTTAATGTTTTTTAAAGGGAAAGTGATGCAAACATTTGTTAAATGGGGTGGGGGAGAACATTTCCATTCTTCAAATGGCAAGTGTCATGTGTGCCTTCAATAAGAGCACACAATTACACCACTATATTGTCTGCCTACACCCCTAGTTCAACACACTGATGAGGTCATTGTTTTGCAAGTGAATTGAACTTATTTGTATGTCAGACTTCCCCTGTCATGCCTGCATGTCTTAGACTATTCTCTATAACATGTAACTAGATAGGTAGCATGTTCGAATACAGCAGTGCTTAACTTCTGTCAATGGTGTCATGACTGTTTTACACACATATGTAGTGGCAACTTTTACCAGCCCTGATTGGCTGTAAAAATACTGTTATCACATATATCTCCTTGCCAATACACTGCTAATGTCATCCCTTTTTAGATGCTCTATGTTTCAGTTTTAGTCATTATTCTCCCGTGGCACTGGTTGCGTATAGGGTGTTATATAGATGTTGTAGAGGTGGTTCGATTCCATCACTGCTTCAATAGTGCAACAGTTGTTAGTGTAATTTACCACAGACCACCTTACAACTACCTTTATATATTCTTCTAATTATGGGATTCAATTTTATTGACACACTGTGACACAAGCATATCCTGGCATCACCAGGGAAAATAAAATTTTAGCCACAAAATAATGAATGGCATACTACTCACATAGCCGCAGTATGTCAAATTTGGAATGTGCATTCTCCTGTGTTGTGTGACTTTGATGGTATGTCTTTCACCCTCATACTGTGTATACTGTTCTGCAAATACATATATAATGTGTAGCTGTACAGTGTTACTGTGCACTTCAAACACTTTTTAGCATAAATATCCAGGTAATAAACAATGATAATGTCATCCATTTAACTGTGTGCTGTCTCAGTTGTACCTCAACATAGTTGTGTGGCATTTATGATTCAGGTAATAATGTTTAGCTTGTGATGTTGGGTAGTTATTTGAAACCCATCCATTACTGCTCAAACTATGTAGTGTCAGTGTTATTGTGACTGTACATGTCAATAAAACTGTTGTCAAGCATGTTGGCTTTGTACACATGTCAATGTTGATCTTGCTTACTAAAAGCTGTGACAACCTGTCACATAGCAATGCTTGTATCCAGAGAAATGATGACATTCACTTTCATGTTGTTTACATAACATATGTAGGAAGTGTTATCCACTGGCATGGGAAAATGAGATAACATGCTGTCTGTTGTTGATGTACAACAGCAATCGTAGGTGCACAAATCCCTTGCAGAAAGAACATGATGTAATGTCTTTACATAACCACATATTTCACAACTGTAGTGACATTTCTATTATGGGGCATTCATCCTGCACAATACCATGCATTGTCTGCTGTCAGATACTCATGTGTTCAACAACCACATTCATTGCCTGTTAACATTGTTGGGCCTTATACTGTAAGGCATGAATAACATGTACCACAGTGATAATGTGTCCATTTACATTGTGACAGACCGCCACTATCCATTTCTTCTCAGAGATTGTTTACCACACATAGGTTCATAGGTTGGTACTGGGCTATCTGCCCCAAGGCATATATTAGCCCAGCCACATTGTGTGGTATTCACCGCCCCTTTAGTAGTTCCCTAGACCCTTGTACTAGCAGCTAGTACCCTTGGCCCCTATCTAGTAGTGCTGTTGGTGTGGTCCCCAGTGTGAACTTTCTGTTACCCATCCACCCATCAAGGTTCCTCTTGAAGCGTGATAGTGAGGGGCTCTGTCTTATGTACATCGGAACCCTGTTCCATAGTAAGGGAAGTCTCTGCGAAGGGAATCTATCCCTCCAGCATGTTCTATTCATTGTTGTGTTGAGGTTTATATCCCTAGAGCGTGTAGCGACACCATGCATCAGTCTCATTTAGGCCCTTCTGGAGGATCTCCATGTCGGCCGGAGACTCTATTATAGCACCCAGTTTGCAGTCGTCCGCAAACTTAGTCAGCCACAGCCCTTCCGTGCTTGACTGTACTTTTGAGAAGTATATGCCAAACAGGAGGGGCCCCAGGACAGAGCCCTGAGGCACACCACTCATTACTGGTCTGGATTCAGACATAGATCCCACTACTCTTACTTTATGGGATCTGTCTGAGAGACAGTTTGCGATCCATATTGTGACGTAAGGGTTTATGCCCAGGCTGGTGAGCTTATCAATAATACCTGAATGGGGAATGGTGTCAAATGCTTTAGCAAGGTCAAGGTAAGCCGTGTGTACCTCCTTTCCCTTATCTATAGCCTGAGTAACTGTCTCAAAGAAATCCATCAGGTTCAGGAGGCATGATCTGCCCTTGACGAAGCCGAACTGTGTGGGGTCCAGCGACTGGAGGTTCCCAATCTCTCCATTTATGAGTTCCATAATGATTTGCTCCATAGCCTTACAGATCAGACTGGTCAGGCTTATTGGTCAGTAGTTCCCAGGGTCAGTTGTGGCCCCACCCTTGTGAGGCGGGACCACTGTTGCCGTGCGCCATTCTTTGGGCACATATCCTGTGGAGAGGCTGAGACTGAACAGGGTATTAAGATGTGGGGTTAATTCCTTTTGGAGCTTGCATATGACACAGCCTGGGACACCATCTGGTCCGATGGAGGCAGTGTTTTTAGCTTTAGATAGAGCCATGTTAACCAACGTATCAGTAATAATTGGACTTACACAATCCCCTGGAATGGTAATAGGCCCTGTAGGTGGTGAGGGGGGGGGGGAATTTGCACTGAACCTGTCAGCCAGGATGTTGGCAATGTCAGAAGGGTCAGTGTATTTTTTTTCCATTTTGTACTAGCCCAGAACAGACCTGAGCATTGCCATTTAGGTTTTTGACGTAACCATAGAAGGCCTTATGGTTATCCTTGGCATCCTTGGCAACTTTCTTTTCAAAATTAGCTTTAGTTGACTTGATGAGGGCCCTCAATTTCTTACTAATGCTGATCAGGGATGAATTTTCTACTTGAGATTTGGCCTTTTTTTGTATAAGTCTCCTCCTTTTATTGTAAAGTTTGCTTATGGCCGGGGTCCACCAGACTGGTTTCTTCTTGCTTGAGGAAGGAGTCTTGGTTTTATTTGTGATAGCACGGTCCATGCAATCCTGAAGATGCATATAAAGTGCCTTGGTGTAGGATTCCGCATCCTGGATATCATTATCCTTCTGCAAGGGAATAGTGAAGCTTTCCACTTTGGATGCAAGTAGTTTGAAGTTTGCTTTGGAAAGGTTTTTGACTATGGTTTCTTTGACTGGGGGAGGGGGTGGGGTAAGGATGTCCAGGGTTATCAGTTTGTGGTCAGATCTGACCAAGGAGGGAGTGATAACGGGTGTGGTACAATGGGCGCCCATATTTGTGATGATTAAATCCAATATGTTGTCCCCTCTAGTGGGGGAACATACTAGTTGTTCAAGGGCATTTAAATTTATAAATTCTATGAATCGCTGAGCATAGGAGTTGGAACATTGGTAGTTCACCCAGTCTATACCAGGGTAGTTGAAATCACCCAAGATTATGGTGTTGGGTAGGACCTTTATATTTTCCAATGTCTCAAGGAATGCAGAGTGAGCATCTTGGGACATGGTGGGTGATCTATAACCGGCTACGACTTGAAATGTGGTTTTGCCTGCTGATAGTTGCGCATGGATGATCTCTGGGGCATCATGCTGCGCTACTAACCTGGAGATATGGGTATCCTTGATGAATATGGATACACCTCCGCCCTTTGTACTGCGATCTGGTAACTAAGGCCGGAAGGTATGATATAAATTGTAACCTGGCAGTGCTGGGGTGCTCTCTTGAGCCTTGAACCAGGTTTCCGTCACTGCACAAACATTGATTTTCTCCATGCTGAGGAGAGCCTCGAGTGTGTGCATTTTGAGGTTGAGACTTCTGGCGTTGAGTAGCATTACCCTTAGTTTTTGGTTACCTGTGCTGATTACGGTGGTTGGTTTGTCCTTTGAGCCTTGCTTACATATATATGATGTAATAAATTAGCATAGGTGGATTGTCATACTAATTGTAAGACTTCCACCATACTGCATCTGGTTCATCCAGATGTCATTAGTCAGTAGAGTCACATCCCCTGTTGTTCATTTCCTGACAGGGGCAATATTATATGAATGTACTGACACTACATAAACACCATTGTATTTAGTTATTGTTATCCATTTTAAGTTGGTCAATGATACATCATCACAGGTTGTGAATACATGGAATTAAATGTCATGCTGTGAGTGCTCCTGTGACACATATATTGAGTATTGGCATTTATAGCATGCCTGCATAGATATACTGGCATTCAATTTTCGTACAGTGTGTGTCCTACATGATGGAAACAGTTTTCTTCTCAAAGAATCAATCATATTGTAATGCTCTGTATGGACAGTAACATGTGCCACTCCTTTCCAGCATTCTGACTAAATCTAATTGTTTACATTATATTCATACCTCCTATGTTGTTACGTATATTCATTTCAGTTCTTTGTGACAGCCTCCTTTGCTATCTGATGTGGGAGATGCAGTCAATATATGGGTCTGGAGTGCGCCTTTTATAACAGGCAGGGATTTGTATCTGTTAACATCTGTCTCTCAGACAAATGTGTCAGACTACAGAGGCATACACACACTCCCAGTTCCAGCTTTTTCATGCATTTTCCTGCCAGGTAGGTCATCAGTACACCTTACATGGTATGATATATCATGCTGTATACCTTTCAAGGGTGTTCAGGCATGTGTTTTAAAAGGACATGATGCAAATGTTTATTAGGTCATTCCTTGCTCATATTTTTTACCTACTCACAAGATACTTATGTTCTGTATTGCATGTCATCCTCTAGACATATTTCATACTGCAGTTGTTTCTTAACAATATATGGCTTACTTGCAGATGTGTGATTCCATAAACATTTCTTACTGCATAGGATGCATAGAGACCACCAGGAAATGTGATTGGTCCTCTGTTACAACACTTGTGTTGCTGCTGTTGAATGCTGTTCTGTTATTCTTCCCTATAACTGTATGTAAGCATGCAGTATTAGTATGTCAGACATGTTTGCAAATCAGCAATGGCAAAACTGGATTCCTGACCTGTCATCCATTCAATCTTATCAGTGGTCACTTATGTACTGTATGTTAAAAAATAAAAAAAGTACTGAAACTGACACAGATGAAGGTAAAACAAAAACCTTTAATGCACACAAAAGAGAGTTAGCGCTCCTCTGATGCATCTACATAAAAAAGGAAATCCCATTCCGATGATAATGGTGACTCCACCACTAACATCAACACTGGAGCCAGGCCTAGGGTCACCTCACCACTTCTTTTCAACTGCAGAGACCTTTTCCTATCAGGGACAGGTCACAGAATCGAGGGAGGAAGGGCAGACTTTACCGCCTCCCGAGTACAGAAATGAAAGGGAACCTAACAGGCCAATGGAAATGGAGGTAAACAACTTGTTTTTTAATATTTCTTTTGTACAGCTTACTGCTGCACAGTTAGCATTGCTGAACAAAGGTCTATCATTCGTACCTGCCAGAGAAGCTGAGCTAACTAATGTCTTAACTGATCTTAGATTGTTTGGTAGGACTCTTACATTGAAAGCTATGCTACCTGACACTGCTAATACTGACACTGCTTCCTTTAGAAATCTCATTGTTAGGACTCTTACATTGAAAGCTATGCTACCTGACACTGCTAATATTGACACTGCTTCCTTTAGAAATCTCATTGGTAGGACTCTTACATTGAAAGCTATGCTACGTGACACTGCTAATATTGACACTGCTTCCTTTAGAAATCTCATTGGTAGGACTCTTACATTGAAAGCTATGCTACTTGACACTGCTAATATTGACACTGCTTCCTTTAGAAATCTCATTGGTAGGACTCTTACATTGAAAGCTATGCTAGGTGACACTGCTAATACTGACACTGCTTCCTTTAGAAATCTCATTGGTAGGACTCTTACATTGAAATCTATGCTACGTGACACTGCTAATATTGACACTGCTTCCTTTAGAAATCTCAGCACTTTTATTCCACCATCTAATGACAAGATAGAGACCTTTATTCAGACTTGTGAGAAACAAATAAGAAGATAGTTTGAATCCAATAGAAGTAGGAGATACTTTAATCTTAATAATGATGTTTATGCAGCCCTCAATGAACTCAAGAATCTGAGATCCTTAGAGATTAGAGCATCAGATAAGGGTTGTGGAATTGTTGTGCTAGACAAGGACTTATATCAAGCAAAAATGCATAAATTGTTGCGTGATGACACCACTTATGTTTGTATTTCTAAAACTGCTGTTTATGGTATGATCGAGAAAGTCTCCTTCTTTACCTTTGATCTACTTATGACGGGTATGATTGATAATAAGTTGTTTAAATACTTTGAAGTATAGCAACCACTAATACCGATCATTTATGGCTTACTCAAAGTACATAAAAATTCCGTGATGTTAAGGTGAACAAAACTGATTTGACTAGCCTAGTAACTAGTATTTGTAGGAAACCCACAAGAAAGAATAATCTGCTCCGTAGAGATAGCATGCATCCTAGGCATGTTACCTGGAATGTTGTTAAGGGACAGGTGTACATGGTCATGAGACTCCACAACAATAACGAACAGCTTGCTGAGGCCTTGAAGACCTTGAAAATGGATTTTATAGATAGAGGCTATAAGGAAAAGAATATTGACAGTTGTATTACTGATGCATTTAAGGAGAGAGGGGGCAAATGTAGGCCATAATACGATGTTATATCTAACACTGAAGCCATAGCTACAGAACAAAGGACATGATTGATTAGGTTTCCCCTCACATAATCTTCTGATGTTAGTAGTATATGTGACATTGTTAAAAGGAACTGGGGCATTTTGGATACTGTAGATGAGCTAAGAAATGCCATAGACACTGTTCCACACTTTTCTTTTAAAAATAACAAATCTTTGAAAAGGCATTTGTGCTATAATACTTCTACTTCTAACAAGGTTTTACAATCAGAGAGGCATGGCACTTTTAAATGCAGAAAATGCACAGCCTGCAAGTTTAAACACTCTAATCCTATTTACATAAACCCTAACATGCACTTTAAATAGATACAAACTTTTATGCTGATTGCAGGACTAAGAACATTGTTTATTTCAGTTACTGCACTGTTTGTCATGCTTTTTATGTAGGCATGAGTAATAGACAACTCAAAGACAGGGTGTTGGAACATCAGAGAGACGTTAGAAACAGGAAAGACACTAATGCTCTCTTGCTAAGCATATTATGTGCCAGGGACAGGAACATAATTTTAAATTTCTTGTGCTAGAGATTATTCCTGAGAGTCTAAGAGGGGGAGACCTTAGGAATTGCACAGAATCTGCAGAGCAAAAATGGATTCTGTCTTTTAATGCAGATAAGACACCAGGTCTTAATAACGTTGTCTCTCTTAAGCCTTTTTTAAAAGCTAGACCTCTCAAACATTAAGTATAGGACTGTCTTTTATATATTTGTATATATTTTTTATGTTTTCTATTTGTTTCATCTGCCTGTTTTTCAGTTGTGATATTTTCTTTCAGATAATTGATGCTTTTATTAGTGCCTTAATTGACTGATTAACCTATGCTATTTAAGGGCTTTTGTTACTAGTTGAGAACAGTCTGATGAAGCGGTGAGAGCACTCCATGAAAGCGCTAACTCTATTTTGTGTGCATTAACATTTTTTGTTTTACCTTCAGCTGTGTTAGTTTCGGTACTTTTTTGTTTTTTAGCAGTTTCTTGTTATTGTACCATTCTATTTTTATTCTCAGCATATTTATTTGCACTTTTGATGTACTGTATGTTGTTTGTTATTGGATGGCATGTATCATTTACATAACCATACAATGCTTGCCTGTCTATTACATGCTTGTAGTTGATGAATGCCTTTCCTATTGGTGCCACTATTTCTTTGCAAAAACATGGCGTTTTCTGAGTTACCTGACATTAGAGCTGAACAATCCTTTTGTTCCTGTAAACACATGGTGAGAAAGGATAATACAACAGTGCTGTCAGCTTTCATACATCAGTTCTATGCATTCATCCCATAATGTATCTTCCATCCTTGCAAACTGTTATCTCACGTCAATTTAATCAACATGCATATCACATTTTCACTCTACTTAGTTTCACTGACAGATATTGATCCTTCAAAGCTGTAACAATTTGTCACATAGCAATGCTTTTATTCAGAGAAATGATGGAATGCTTTATCAGCATGTCCGTTATTATTTATGAGTGCAATTGTGGGGTTGATATTCATACTAATTATAATTACATCAGGTTCATAGGGTCATAGACTGTTGCTAGGCTAAAGGCCCTGGTGTCCTTACAAGCCTAGTCATATTTATTCCAAGTTGCCCAAATTGTCGGTGGTCAGGTGAGTGAAGTTTGCAGAGGTAAGGATCTATGGTAGTTAATAACAACTTCTTCTGTCCAGAGGGACATGGGCACCACCCAAGGAGTGAATTTGTGGTCACATCCATTGAGCTAGGTTGCATTTGAAGACAGTCACTGAGGTGCTGTGTTTCAAGTGAATTGGAGGTTTGTTCCAGAGAAGTGGCAGTCACTGGGAGATGTAGCAATCTGTCCAGCATGATCTGTTCATGTCAGAGGTTAGGTTAAGATACCTGGAGCAAGTGACCTTCATGCAGTTTGATTTATGAATGTGTAGCATTTCCATCAGGGCCAGGTCAGAAACTGCCCTGTAAGCCAGGCACAGCTCACCCCTTAGCAACTTGTAAGAGACAGAATACAGTGACGGGGCTTTCATTCTTTCTGCATAAGACTTGTTTTGTGTACCCTATAATTTCTTGGTGAGAGACCTCTGTGGTCTCCAGTTGTTGCAGGTGTCTGGTGAGATACTTGCAAAAGGGAACATTGTACTCAATTATTGGTCTGATGAGGTCCGAGTATAATAGAATTACTGAGGGTCGAGTGTAATGTAATTATAACATCCTTAGATCTAGATGTGATGCCTTTACTTATAAAATGTGCCACATACAGGGATTTCCTTACTGCTGTGGATATGTGATGGCCAAAGTTCACATTGCTATCAACCTGAGTACCCAGAACATGTACCACTGGATCTACTCTTAGGGGGTGCTGTCTATAATGTAATTAGCAGGGATGCCAGCTTTCCCAAAGGGAATAATAATGCATTTTTTGTGTTTAGCTTTAATCTGTGACTTTGGCAACAATCATTTATCTGAATTAACCCTCCCTGCAGTATATTAACATAATTGGGGGACTCAATGATTTCCCCCAATTTGCAATCATTAGTGAACTTGGTCAGCCACAGGCTGTCTAAGTTTGCCTGGACTTCTGAAATGTAAATTCCGAGCAGTAAGGGGGAGAGCACAGAATCCTGTGGTACGCCACTGGTGACTGGTCTTTTGCTAGAGGTGAAGTCACCCACTTTGATAGCATGTGTCCTGTTGGTGAGCAAGTTGACTACCCATCTTGTAATGTAGGGGTTAATTCCCAATTGGGAGAGTTTCTCTTTAATACCTGAGTGGGAGATTGTGCTAAATGCCTTGTCTAGGTCAAGACAGGTGGTATGCACTGACTTTCCCTCATCCAGGGCCTTGGTGAATTTCTCAAAGAAGTCAACCATGTTGGGAGGGTGGCCTAATGGTTAAGGTGTTTGCCTTACAAACACAAGGTACAAGGTTTGAATCTCACAGGGGATAATTGCCTAGGTTTAAAATGGCTCGCAAGGGCAGTTAACCTAGTACTAATCTATGAATCTATGAATCTATGAATCTATGATCTACCTTTAACGAATCTGAACTGGGTTGGGTTCAGAGTCTGGAGATTACCTATGTCTTTATTAATAAGGTCTCTTGCCTTTTAATTTCCCCAAATCTTTTGGGTTTCTAATATCATGATGGGAATGGATCCTATTCCTAAGTCAAAGTACGATTGAAGTTCATGAAATTAGTATTGTTTCACTCTTTGATGTCAGCCAAAAGTGTCTTTGCAGCACCTACAATGTGCCCAGTAATGACTCCTTCTGTAATTTGTATGGAGTTACATGTATTGGTAGCATATCTAAACATGGTTGTAGACTCTTTTTTATAAGACCCGTTGCTCCAACTACTATCGGAACTATCTGGGTTTCCTTCTTCCACATTGCTTTAGTTTCTGCTTGCAGATCCTGATATTTTATGACTTTGTGTCTCTCTGTATGCAGAACACTGTAGTCACTGGGTGTGGTGATTTCAATGATTAATGCTACTTTTGTCTTCTTTTCCTGGACCACTATATCCAGTTTTCTAGCATCTGTCTTTTGAACTGTTGGCAATGGATTTTCCCATGTGATGTAGACTTCATCATTTTCTATGATGCTTTGTAGCTCATGTTTCCAGTGTTTTTCAGCCACTTCAACACCATAATGTTTGCACAATCCCCAGTGCACCAGTCTTGCCACATTATTATGCCTTTCAGTATACAGTCCTTCTGTCATTAGTATGTCACAACCAGCATCTAGGTGTGCGACAGTTTCCAATTCGGTTTTACATAACCTACATTCGTCTGTTTCTCCACACATGTTCAATGGACTTTGTAAACCATCGTGTTCATAACCCACTATCTTGTGCCGCCAATATTAACTTTTCATCTCTTGGTTTGAATTCACCTCTCCTTAACCATTCCTGCATTCGTTCATGATCAACATGAGGTTCTTCCAGAAGTTTTCTATACTTGCAACTATATTTATGCATTTTCGACATTTCTTGCCTTTTCATCTGATCCTTCACCTTATATTCTTTCTTTTGTTTTTTGGCACATTCAGTTGAGGCCTGATTTTTATCTACTTCTAGTTTGATTTCCATTCCTGCTTGATGCCAATATGCTTCTACCAAGTTAAGCAGGGAAGTCACCTTAGATTTATTCTCCTCATGTTTCAAAACTTTCACTACGTTTAGGTCTCGTGAGGTCAGCAGATATGTGTGGAGTCCCACAGTTGCAGATCTATACATGTAATCAGTTTCAAGGAGGCCCATCCCTCCTTCGGAATGGGGAATATATAATCTTGGGATGCACTGATTTTTATAAATCCATAATGATTCTTTCCATGGTCTTGCAGATAAGGCTAGTCAAACTTATGGGCCTATAATTCCCATGGTTGGTTGATGGTCCCCTTTGTACAGAGGGATTACTGTTACTGTCCTCCATTCTGCCAGAACATAGCCAGTTCACAGGCTGTGGTTAAACAGTGATCCAAGTGGGTCTGTTAGGACATGTTTTAAGTTGTTTAAAAGGCAACCAGGGATGTTATCTGGTCCCATTGTTGCTGTGTTTTTGGTCTTGGAGAGTGCCAAGATGACCTGCTATCTTGAGATGCTAGGCTGAGGACTAGTGGCAGGTATATTATGGGGGATGGTTGGAGAGGACAGGAAGATGAAGTTTGCTCCAAATCTGTCAGCTAGCAGGTTGACTGTTATGTCTGGTTGATATGGGCAGTGCCATCCACCACCAGTTAAGAGCATAGCTGGGTATTCCCTTTTAGATTTCGGACATAGTTAAAGAATGTCTTGTGATTATCCTTAGCTAGGGGGGCTATTTTTACTTCATAATTAACTTTGTAGGACTTGACAAGATCTCTTATTTGTTTGTTTAAGCTAAAGAGGGATTTCTCCATCTGCTGAGCCAGTTCCCTCTTGTTCTTGGACATTAGTTTCTCTCTCTTGTTGTGTAGCTTGTTTATACTAGGGGTCCACCAGAGCGGCTTGTTTTTTTTTGGCAAGACCCTGGTTTTAATCTGGTCAGGTACAGCCAATTCTATACAACTGCTTAAGTGGTTACACAGGGCATTGGTGTACACTTCTGTACAGCATTCCGTGTTATCTGCATTTGAGGGGGCTTTGAAACTTTTTATACCACCAGTTAGTGGGAAGTAAATTGTCTTTGAAAAATTCTTAAGCATTTTTGAGCTCGACTGGGTATCTGGTCTTATTCATATAAGACTGATTTATAGTTTATAGTCCAATCTTTCCAGGGAGGACATCACATGGAGTGAAATGCTCTCCCATGTTAGTCAGCACTATGCCCAGGAGATATGAGCCTCTTGTGGGTGTGCTGACTAGCTGTTCAAGAGCAGTTGCATTTTCAAAGTCCAAGAACCTCTGAACCAGTATGTTTGTGGTCATGTATGTTTCCCATTCGATGGTAGGATAATTGAAATCACCCATGAGTAAGGCATTGGGCTGTATAGCAAGTGATTCCAGTAAGTCCAGGTATGCGGCATGCATTTCCTGTTTCATGGTGGGGGACCTATATCTAGCTATGATGTGGTAGGAGACTTTGCCTATAGTTAACTGGGCATTGAGTAGCTTAAGACAATTAAACTGTTTGACCAGTCTAGAAGTGCACTTATCCTTAATGAAGATGGATACACCTCTTCCTTTGTTTTTTTCATGCTCAGTTTGTGGTCTGAACATATGGGAGGCATTATAGCCCTGCATGGCTGTGGCGCTTTCCATGCTTTTGAACCATGTCTCGGTGACAGCATCTTCTAAAGTAAGGAGTGCTTCCAGGGAGTGCTGTTTCTTGTTTAGACTCCTAGCAATAAGCAGCAGCATCTTGAGTTTAACTAGAGAGGATTTTGATATGTTGGGAGGTTGGTTATTTTTGACATGGCCTAAAAAAAGCACAATAGGAGTGGCTAATGCCTTTTCCAGTATCTGAAAGCCTAGAGGAGGCTGGTGCAGACCATCTCTGGCAAAGCAGTGTGGCCTGTAAACCATAGGATCATAGGAGGTTACAAGCCTAGCCAAGAGTTTATCCACAAAAAAAGAAACCTCAGTCAGCACTTGTCACCCCTGTCAGTGAGGGACACAGGTGGAACCCATGGGACAAATTTGTGCTTTCTCATCCACTCATCAAGGTTGCTCTTGAAGATGGTCAGTGAGGTACTCTGTTTGACATGTAAGGGAAGTCTATTCCAGAGATGGGGCAGCCTCTGGGAGACAAACCTGTCTCTCCAGCAGGTTTTGTTGATGTCACATATTAGATTTAGGCCTTTCAAGCGGGTAATGTGCGGGGAGTTAGACTTACAGATATGGAGCATCTCCATAAGGCACGGTCCGATATTGCCTTGTAGGTGAGACACAGATCACCTCTAAGCAATCTGTATACTGAGTAGAGTGATAGCGATTTGAGCCTGTCCACATAGGACAGGTGTTGGAGGCCATGGATTCTCTTTGTGAGGTATTTCTGTGACTTTTCCAGTTGGTGCAGGCATTTGGAGAGGTACATACCAAACAGGGCATTATACTCAATTGTTGGCTTAATGAGGGAGGAGTACAGAGAGGTAATAACCTCCTTTATTCTGGATGCAATTCCTTTACTTATGAGATGAACCAAATAGAAGGCTTTTCTGACCACTGCTGCTACATGATGGTCGAATGTGAGATTGTTGTCAACTGAGTACCCAGGGCCCTCACCACAGGTTGTGTGCTTAAGGGGTTGCGGTTGATGTCATAATCAGTAGGGGCCATGTTTTTACCAAATGGTATGATAATACATTTTTTTGCATATAACTTAAGGCTATGACTTTGGCACCAGTCATTTGTTGCTATGAGATTCTCTTGCAGTATGTTAACATAATTTCGGGAGTCAATGACAGCACCCAACTTACAGTCATCTGCAAACTTGGTCAACCACAGGCCTTTTGTCTTTGCCTGTACCTCTGAGAAGTATATGCCAAACAGTACTGGTCCCAGGACAGATCCCTGGGGAACATCACTAGTGACTGGTCTGCTGTCGGAGGTGGAGGCACCTATTTTGACCTTGTGGGACCTATCGGTAAGACAGTTATCCACCCACCTGATGAAATAGGGATTTAAGCCAAGTTGTGTTAGCTTTTTAATGATGCCTGAGTGGGGGATTGTGTCAAAGGCCTTGGTCAAGTCAAGATAAGCTGTATGTACTGACTTTCCCTCATCCAGGGCCTTGGTGACAGTCTCAAAGAAGTAAGCCAGGTTCAATAGGTAAGATCTGCCCTTGACAAATCCAAACTGAGGGGTCAAGTGCTTGGAGATTACCTATGCCCTTGTTTATGAGATCCATAATAATATGCTCCATGGCTTTACAGATCAGACTTGTCAAGTTAATGGGGCGATAGTTTCCAGGGTCAGTTATGGCACCACCTTTGTGCAAGGGGATGTTAATGACAGTTCTCCACTCTGCTGGAATGAAGCCTGTACTTCGGCTTTGGATTAATATGGTCCTCAATAGCAAAGTTAGTTCTTGCTGGAGATGGTGCAGAATACAGCCTGGGATACTATCAGGTCCCATATAAGCTGTGTTCTTTGCCTTGGATAGGGCCTTTAACACTTGATCTACAGAGATGTGAGGTGCAGGACAAGTATCAGGGATGTTGAATGGGTCTTTGGGGGGATAAGGGGGGTGAAGCTTGTGCTGAACCTATCTGCAGGTTGGCTAAGTCAACAGGATCAGTGTAAGTGGTATCATTAAGTACTAATTCGGAACAAATTTGGGCTTTACCATGGAGGTTCCTGACATAACTGAAGAAGGCTTTGTGGTTTCCCTTTGTTTCAGAGGCTAGTTTCAATTCATAATTGGCTTTGGAGGTTTTCACTAGTGATCTAATTTGCTTGTTGAGGATAAGAAGGGAGTTTCTCCAATTTGGAATTTGTTCCTTTTTACCCTTGGACAACAGTTTCTTCTTTTGGTTGTAAAGCCTGTTGATAGAGGATGTCCACTAGATAGGTTTATGTTTCCTTGAGGAGCAGGTTTTAGTTCTGCTGGGTATGGCTGAGTCCATGCAGTTGTACAGGTGCTTGTATACTGCATTGGCATACTGTTCAGCATAGTTGTCTGCATCCTCTGAGGGAGGCGGTGGTGTGAAGCTACTGATACCCTCCTTTAGGCGGTTGTAATCAGCTTTTGAGAAGTTTTTTAGCCTGGTTACAGCTGTGGGGGGCTGGGTGGGATAGAAACTTCAAATAAGACAGACCAATGATCTGATCTCGCCAGGGAAGAATATACTATGGGTGTGGTGCAGCGGTCACCATGTTGGTGAGAACCAAGTCCAAAATGTTATCTTCCCTTGTTGGGGATGAGATGAACTTGTCTAGTGCTTTAGAAATGATGAAGTCAAGAAATCGTTGAGTAAGTGCATTAGTGCAGGAATAGTTTACCCAGTCTATGAAGGGATACTTGAAGTCACCAAGTATCAGGGTGTTAGGGGGTACCTTGATGGAGTCAAGTAGGTCCAGATCAGAGGAGTGGGTGTTCTGAGTCATGGATGGGGGGGGGGTCTATAACTGGGTATAAATTGGGTGGGTGCCTTGCCAACTGTCAGTTGCACCTGGAGTAATTCCAGTGCGTCATGCTGGCAAACCAGTCTGGACATGTACCTGTCCTTAAGGAAGATAGAGACTCCACCACCCTTAGTCTTCCTGACTTAATTTTGGGGTCAGAATGTGTGGAATGAGGTATAGTCTGGTAAAGCAGGGATGCAAGTTTCCATGACCTCACAGACATTGGCATCTTCCAGTGTGAGAAGAACCTTCAATGAATGCATTTTCAGGTTAAGGCTCCTAGCATTAAGCAGCATGACTTTCAATTTGCTTTTTGACAGATCTTTTATGTTGGAAGATGTCATCCCAGGCTGACAGCTAGTGGATGCCCGTGGACTGACACCAGAAGCTAAGTCAATTGTTAAAGTCAATCATTTTTTTGTTTGTATTGTGGCATCATCCTTGGAGAAAGTAGAATGCTGCTTAAGGTTAGGCTTATGCCTGCCTGTGACACATAATCTAAGAGCTCAGTCATGTCTCTCTTTATATAGTCCACTGAGGTACATCTCAAGTCATTCACCCCCACATGGACTATGACAGAGTACTTGTGGTTGAGTGACTTGATGGATCCTGGCACCTGACAGGCAGCTAAATGTAACCCGCTTCTTATCCAGCCTAGTGAGGGGAATGCCCATGTTCCTCACAATGGAGTCGCTTATTACCAGTACATTAGATTTTGTGGTGTTACTCCTTATGGGCTTATTTCTTGAGACACTGGTGTATGTGTTATTATGTGTTGTGGTTGCTTTTTGCATTGTTATGTGTGTAAGTGGTTTCCTTTTGGGAGGCCTCTGATCTTTTGGTAAATCACTAGTGAGTACCTCCACATATGTGGGTTTATGTGTCTTGTCCTTATTTAGTGCAGGAAGTGTGTGTGCAGTTACAACCTGTTTGGCATTCACTTTGTCCTTATGTGAGAGTCTTGCCTCCAATTTTATAGTGTAACTACATCTCTTACATAAAGTATTCATTTGTTTCAGAACTAAGTGGTTGAGTCCTGAACATGTGTGCAAGGGGTGCATGTTTTGAAAACAGCCCAAAAGTAAACTTTATCTGCCACTGGCCAGATGCATTTTCTTTGAATATGGGTTTCAATGTTGTTTCAATGAATGTGAGTTTCAAGGGCAGATAAGTTTACTGTTAATGCTAAGTCTGTTTTCATTGTGACACTATATTGTTTTGTTTAGCAAATGTCTATCAGTGTTTGTCCTATAAAAGTTGAAATAAAAGTTCCAAATTAAATCCAAATATCTTTAATCATTGTAGAAGTCAAGAAGAAAATAGTATGTACAGTGAGAGGTTTGAACAGTGTTTATGGTAACTGGGGAGAAATAACTAAATAATAGGACACTGGAATGGCTGCATGGGGGATACAGGGCTGTGTGTGTGTTGTGTGTGTGTGTGTGTGGGGGGGGGGGGGGGCTGATCCATTACCCTGCCTAGGGCCCTATTTAACCATGATCTGACTGAAGTAAATGCTTTGTTTCTTTCTCTTGTGTGTGTCTATGTGCCCATACATGAAAACATGGTACAGGATTGGAGATTTTTTTCTAACACCTTCTCCTCTATGACAGTTGTTTTTAGAAATAATTATAAAATGAAACAAAATAATGGCCAGCAAGGAGCAAGCTAGGAGCAGTGATCAAATCTCCAAAAGACTCAGCCATCATTGTCCCAAACAAATAACTAGTGCCATAATCACGGACTAAAGCTGAATATAGCATATCATTATCCTTCTGCAAGGGAAGAAAGAGCTACAGAAAAGACCAGAGAGAACCATGGTTATTTTTAAAATTAACAGCAGCCTTTTAGTTGTACAGTAGTACAATGCAGTAGAGAGTTTTGCTGTGGAGAAGTTTTTTTTTTGTTTTGTTTTGTTTAATTGAACCCAAAGACCTGGATTAATCACAGCAAGTGAATCAACCAGAGCATTGTGGTCTACCGGACTGAAGGTAAGCATTTTTTTTTTAATGTGAATATAACTACATTTTCTTTCTTATTTTTGGAGTGGAGGAAGGGGGATGGTAGCTAGGCTAGTGTGTGTGTGTGTGTGTGTGTTTGCATTTGTTTAAATATTTTAAAGTTTGTCGTGTGTGTGTGTGTGTGTGTGTGTGTGTGTGTGTGTGTGTGTGTGTGTGTGTGTGTGTGTGTGTGTGTGTGTGTGCATATTTGTTTAAATATGTTGAAACTGTATATTTATGTTCTTTTTTTTTTCATTGTACTCATAGGATCATTGGAGATTACTAGGCTATCGACCTGGAGGTCATTTTAAGACTAGCCATTTCAAACCAATGTAATACCATAGAAGTACTAATCAGTACCCAAGATTGCATTTAGTAATGACTTCCCATGTGTAGGAGGGTTGTGGGCACTATCCCCGGTAAGAATTTATGCTGTCCCATCCACAAGTCCAGGTTCCTCTTAAAGAGTGTCACAGAGATGCTCTGTTTCACATGAATTGGTAGCTTGTTCCAAAGACATGGCAGTGGCTGGGTGATAAATCTGTCCCTGCAGCAAGTCCTATTTAAGTCATAGGCTATATTTAAGTCCCTGGAACGGGTATCTCTAGACCCATTTGATTTACAGATATGGATTAAGTTCATTAGGTTTGGGTCTTGGATTGCTCTGTACGCCAGGCATAAGTCTCTCCTAAGAAGTCTATACAGTACGAAATATAGTGACAGGGACTTTAGTCGATCCATGTAAGGCACATGCTGGAGACCCTTGTTCTACTTTGTTAGAAACCTCTGAGGTCTCTCTAATTGCTGCAGGTGTTTAGTATGGTACATATTGAATGAGGCGTTATACTCAATTATGGGCCTCTTTTGCTCTCAAGGTGATGCCTTTATTAATCAAGTGAGTTACATGGAAAGCTTTTGTTACAATGGTAGACATGTCATGGTCAACGTTAAGGTCGCTGTCAACCTGTGATGCCAGGTCCCTTACCACTTAATGGGTACTTAGGGTATTGTTGTTGATTTGATAGTGTGAACGGACATTGTTTGTGCCAAAGGGAATGATGATGCATTTCTTTGCATTCAGTTTGAGACCATGACTAATACACTAGTCTGTGTGAGACCCTCCTAGAGTATACTGACATAATTTGGGGATTCAATGATTGCACCTAGTTTGCAGTCATCTGCAAACTGGTCATCCACAACCTTTTAGTTTTGACCTGAACGCCTGAGAAGTATATGCCAAACAGTAGGCGGCCCAGCACTGCCCCTGTGGCACTCTGCTGGTAAAAGGTCTGCTGACTGATGTGGAGTCACCCGCTTTGACAGCATGTGTCTTCTCCCCTCTGTTTGTTTTGGTGCGGTGGGGGTAGCTAGCTGGGCTGTGGGTTAAAGTAACTTGTCCTTTCATTTCCTCAACTTAAATTCTGCCATTAAGGCTGGCAAGTCAATATTTCTGTTAATAAATTGGCATATTTTTATTTTTTAGGGGGGGTAGTCAGCTGTGCTGTGGATGAATGTAACTTGTCCTTTTTACTTGGTTGGTTTAAATTCCACCCTTAAGGTGCATTTATGTGAGTAAACCTGAATATTTATGTTTTCTTTTTTTGGTGGGGGGTTGGCAGTAACTTTGTCCTTGTCATATTATTTTAAATGCTAGGTAGTGTGCATTTGTGTGAAATAAAACTTAATTTTTGTTGGATTGGGTATGACTAGATGTGCTATGTCAACTTATCTACTTCATTTGCTCAGACTAAGTCTGGCATTAAGGGCTGGCTAATGCACATTTGTGCAAAATAAATTGGAATATTTAAGCTTTTTTTTTTTTGGGAGAGGGGTGACTAGCTGTGTTGTTGATGAAATAACTGGTGCTCAGTTTAAAGTTGGGCATTAATGACTAGTGTGCATTTGTATGAAATGAACTGGAATATTGTATGAAACATATTTGAAACTGTCCCCAGTTTTACAGAATGTTCTTGTATTTGCTTAATATGTTTGGCGTGCAAGTTACTCTCATATTGTTTGCTCAGCTTATAGTCTGCCTTTACATGACTAATGTGCATTTGCATGAAATACACTGCAGTCTTTACTATTTCTGTCTCTCAGTGCTGCATTTGTAAAACCGAGTTGAAACTGTTCCTGATTTTGCAGAATGTCCACAAGTTTGCTTCATCTTGATCTGAACAGAATTTGGGGTGAAATGTCCACATAAGTTATCAAATCCAGAACTACTGTGTAAGCTCTTAGGCGTGTGCTGCCAGTGTCATACTCAGCTTTCCAAAGGATATGTTAATGCATTTTTGATATTCAGCTTTAGCCCATGATTATGGCACTAGTTATTTGTTTGGGACAATGATGGCTGAGTATTTTGGAGATTTGATCACTGCTCCTAGCTTGCTCCTTGCTGGCCATTATTTTGTTTCATTTTATAATTATTTCTAAAAACAACTGTCATAGAGGAGAAGGTGTTAGAAAAATATCTCCACAGGACGAGGGGGGGCTATTAAAAAAATGTATGCTCCAGGTTTTATATATATATATATATATATATATATATATATATATATATATATATATATATATGGTAATACCCATATTTATTGGGGGACACAATAAAATGAAATATTTAAATGAATGAGTTAAAAATTATTCTGGTTGGGAATTCTACAAGTTAATGGACTGATTATAATAACTGAAAGTTCATGGCCAGCACATGTGACTATAATTTCTATGCTTGAGATTTGAGACAAAGAGAAGTGTGCTTGTTTTTGTATGTATGTGTCTACTAACATTGGTTAATAAACTCAGATGGAATAAAAAAAAGGATCCTATTATGACAGCTAAGGATATGTGGGAAGTGACTAAACAAAATATAATATAAAAACTGAGAAGCTAGAAGCTCTTAACTATGGAAATGAGTAGTAAGATCGAAGTAGTGAAAATGTTTCTATTCCCTATGATTTTATATACAGGTCAGGCTTATTTTTATCAACCAGAAGAGAAGTTGTCGACCTTAATTAATAAAGAAATGGAAGAATTTATGTGGGAGGGGAATATGGCAAGGGTTAAGTGGGATAAGTTGACTATTCCCATTGAACAAGATGGTTTAGGATTACCTGATTTGAAGGGTTATTTTAGAGCTTTGCAGTTAAGGCTCATGTATATATATAACACATGCAGGTTTTAAGTTAAAGTGGAAATGGGATGATGATGAAAAGGGGAGAGTTCAGGGAGGAAGGTGAATATAATTCTGGATACATATCCTTAAGGAGAATAATAGTACCCATACAGAATATTACATTCATACAATAGCCAAAAGTATTATAAGACTAAAGCCAACACAGGAATGGAGAAAGATTTTGCCAGTAGGGATGACTGCAAGTAGGGGTAAGAGGATCCTGAAATTTACTGGTGAAAATTAGCAAAAAAAAAAAAAATTTTGGGAATGTACAATTTCTTGTACCCACTCTGTTTCCTGATAATCCTTACATCACTCTCTGACTAATATCCTCTACTGTCTCCCAGTTTGTCTCTATCTTGCCTAAAACTGTACTATTCACTTTCTGCTCATACTCTGTCTCTTTTTTCTTTTTTGCAGTTTGCTCGGGCCATCCACAAGCCTCGGGATTTGCTCCCCCCTCCACCTCTGGTTCTGAAGCAAAGTTTCAGCAAAAGCTCAAATCAGCCCCTGGGCAATCTCAACTTACTTTTATATACAAGCCTTCCTTTACAATTAATCATTAGTGTATTGTCTTACTTACATTTCCTGGTTCCTGATTGTTTTTTTTTTTTTGGACTCCCTCCTGCTGGGGTTTGCTCTGCCCACTATGTTTGCCCTTCGGTCTCATTCAGCTCCCCTACCCTGCCCCCATATCCCACCCACCCCCAGTGCTTCTACTCTTATTCACTAGGCTGACACTCCCTCACTCTATCTATCCAATTACATGCTACTATATGCCTCTCCAATTTTAACTCATCTTTGGAAAACTAAGCTAGAAGCATTTCCAAGATTGCATATGACTGCCCATATAGAACACATCATTGTACAGCTTTACGGATACTAAACTGGCTTGAACTTCCCAACATTATCCTTTACAACCAACTCTAACTCACAAAATTGTAACACAACCAATCAGAATCCCCGCACTACAAAATCTCATCCATCCTTACAGTTCCGCCAGAACAATTTGCTCTAACAATAAGAACTTACTTACCATCTCCAAGGCCAGCAACACTGCAGAAGAATCTTTATTTTCCAGCTACATATCTCATATATGGTACTCCCTTCCTAACTCTATTCTCTCAATCTCATCCACTAACCACTTTAAGCCATCACTTAAAGCTTATCTAAAAAATAAGTGGCTATGTTCCTGTACTAACCCCTCATGAATGCTCTGATACATCACAGTATACCCCAACCATATCCAACTTCTTCCCCTGTGTTTAATCTTTTATTCCTACTGGCCTGTCTTAACCTTATATTGTGACATGAGTCATACTTTATAAATAGTACTAGCTAAGTTCAAAACCTAGGTTTTGTTGTCATGATATAACAAATTTGTATTTTCTTATGTACATTACATTTTGTTTACGTTATACTTTCTTGATTATTGTAATTCACGCATTAAAATTTACTGCTACTCATGGAGTTTTTCCACTGAAAAGGGACCTGTGTCCAGTCAGACCTTCCCGGTAAACAAATGTTAAATAAATAAATAACTAGAAAGGGAAAGTTAATAGAGTGAGATGAGGTTAAGCAGTAACTTGGACTGCAGGTTAGATATTATATTCCCTACCAGGGATGGATAACAGAGTACAGACAAAGAGAAAGAAATTTGTTGAATGAAAGACCAGCTCTGGTAGTGTTTTTAGTTGAGCCTAAAACAGAAACTGCTATTAAAATGGGATACTTATTAGGGACTATAAAATACTGAGAGCTGATTATAAGACTCAATCTGAGGAAGTTAGAAAATATTGGGAAGAGTTAATGAAATGTGCTTCAGTGCTTTCTGATGTACTGGTTGATATATTTAGTCTCTCCCCTTGCACAAGCTACAATTCCCACTTGTTACAAGGCAACCACCATTATTCTACTGCCAAAAAAGGGCAAAGCCAACTGCCTGAATGACTACTGGCAGGTTGCATTGACTCTCATAGTGATAAAATCCTTTGAGAGAATCATTGAGTCATATTCAGTCAGTTATACCTGATACAATGCATCCCCTGCAGTTTGCATACAGACCGAATAGGTCAACAGAGGATGTAGTCAGTACAACACTGCATAAAGTTCTTACTCATTTGGAGAATAGGGACTGTTATGCTCAATTGCTGTTTATTTATTATAGTTCGGCCTTCAATACTGTGATACCAATGAAGCTCATTAATAAGCTGTCCATACTATGTGTGCCACCAACTCTTTGCAATTGGGTCTTGGATTATTTAACAGGCAGACCACAGTCAGTCAGGCTGTGGAATAACATTTCTAAATCAATAATAATAAATACAGGAACTCCACAAGGTTATGTGCTGAGTCCAGTGCTGTACACCCTCTTCACTTATGATTGTGTTGCTTCTCAACAAGACAACAGTATTGTCAAATTTGCAGATGATATAACAGTCATTGGTCTGATATTCGAGGGTGATGAGTAAGTGTACATGAGGGAAGTGGAGAGCCTTGAGAAGTGGTGTCAGAACAGTAATCTCTCTCTTAATACCAGCAAAATGAAAGAGATGATCATTGATATACGGAGGAATAGAGGGCAGCACTTACCATTATATACTGGTGAGTCTGAGGTAGAAAAAGTGGCTACATTCAAATTCCTCAGTATTAACATCTCTGAGGACCTTACCTGGACTCATAACATCACAGATCTGGTAGGGAATAGCTGGCAATGACTGTATTTTCTGAGAGGGCTGAGGAGGTTTGGCATGCCCAACACCCTCCTCAGCAACTTCTGCAGATGTACAACTGAGAGCATTCTATCCCACTCTATTACAGTATGGTTTGGGTATAGTACAATACAGGATTGCAAGGCTCTTTATAAAAGCTGCACAAAACATCATTGCAGTAACACTCCCTGCATTGGAGGACATCTACACCAAGAGTTTTTGGAGGGCTCAAAACATTATCATGGACACTATCCTCCCACAACACAAACTATTTATGCTGCTACTATCAGGGAGGCATTATAAAAGCATGGCAGCCAGAACAAACAGACTGAAAGACAGTTTTATACCTCAAGCTATTAGACTGTTAAATAAAACTCATATACTACCTCTCCCTCCAGAATTGTAGGTTGCTTCACATTTGGAGGGAAACAATCTTCTTTTTTGTACAAATGCACTCTTTTGTACAGTCATATATATATATATTTACTGATATTGGTATTTCTATTATTGTCTATTTGTTGTTTTAGATTACTTTGTCTTGTTAATTGTTTTTCCTGGGGATTTAATAAAATTCATGTAGGCATAGTGTAAAACCTACTCTGAAGGTACTGTGGCCATGTATGCAGATCCCCCTCAACAGTAAACCTTGCATATTAATGAAGGTGCGTTACTGAGGGATAGCCATGTAACACAGTTAGTGAATCAGTGTAGGGAGTGTGTTACGGTGTCTGGAGATGAGTAACACACCCCCTGCACTGTCAAAGTGCTGGACAGCAAAGTATGGCTATGTAATAAAAAAGTTAATTTTATTTATTTATTTATTTATTTATTTATTTATTTATTTATTTATTTATTTATTTATTCTGTGTTTGCTCAGCAAGTACGGCGCTTAGCAATGAACATGTGCCAGACATCTAAAAATAGAAACAAGATACATTTAATTATTAATGCAAAGGTCAAGTCTAAGCATAGCTGAGCGGGTTTGAGCGCCATGCCACAGTGCTCAGCAGTGCTTAAACACAGTGGAGAAATAGATGTAAAAGGATAACAGGATTTCACAACCGAATGGTTAGAGTGACCGCCTTATGAGCAGTAGGTGCAGGGTTTGACTACAGCAACAGGTTATTTTGTAAATACACATTATGAGAGTTATTTTAAATCCTCATGAAATATTGTGTGATTACACAGACAGGTTATTAAATTTATTTTGCAAATACAAATTTATGAGAAGTACTATTAAGCCTTGATTGAATTTTGTATGAATACACAGACAGGTTATTAAGCATTTATGTTACAAATGCACATTACGAGACTTATGTTTAAACCTTTAATGGAATATTGCATGTATGCACAGACATGTTATTAAGCATTTATTTTGCAATTACACAATTATGAAATGTATTATTAAATCGTGGTTTGCTGTGCTCAGTTAAGCTATGCAAAGCACAGCTAAGCCTTGCAAAGCAATGCTTAAACCAGGAATGTTTTAACAGTGCTTAGCTGGTTTGCGTATTGCTAAGTAGTGCGAAGCACTGCTAAGCAATGCCCATTTAAGCATTGCTCAGCCCAGTTAAGCTGGTTTGCGCACTGCTGAGCTTTGCTAAGCATTGCCAGTTTAAGCACTGCTCAGCGGAGCTCAGTGGATTTGTGCGATGCTAACTGAAGTGCCTCATTTTTTAAAATGGCCCGATAGTGGTAAAGGGTGGGAAAACAGACTTATTTAAGTGCAACATGTGGGAATACAGCCATAGCCTGTTGGAATTTGAACTTGGCAAGAACTATGGCAGGAGTTAGAGAAGGTGCAGTGTTGGGGCATTCTGGACTCCAGGGTCATGGTTGGACTCCTTGAGAAAGATCAAGATCCATCTGCTGCAGGGCCAGTTCCAGGGATTGGAGTACAAGTCAGAGGCCTGGGGCTGGCTGGCATGCAATCTCACCAGTGCAACTGGTATCCCCTGCACAGGTGAGTAGATGTGTCATCACTATGATGACCTGAAGCATCAGAAGGGGGATCTCTTGTCCACCTTGGTCCAAGATGCTAGAGATGGGAATACCCCATGAATTTGTAAGTATTCTTATCATTGCTTTACCAAAACCTAGTCTGAATGTGTGATAGACAGTTATGCATAATGGTGTGTTTCTCTCCCCACAGCTCAGAGGAGAAAGCTCATAACCTGGATGCCCATACAGTTTGCACTGTGAATGTGGTGAGTACAGCTGTATCTTGAAATCTATAGTCATATACACTAGAAATAGTAAATTAGTAACTGCCAGTAGGCATATTCAGTTTTGATTGAACTGCAATGAATGTGGTCATAGACCTGGACTGAAATAAGTGACTAATGGCAGGTACAGTTCAATAAAGATGAAAGCATGAAACCTGATAATGTTAAGGAAATAAAGTTTCTACTGCATTAGTAATGTTAAGTTAATAAATTGTGTACTGCATTCAAAATGTTAAGGAAATAAAAGTTTCTACTGCATTAATTGTGGAATTACAGCTGTATTGCAACACCTGCATTATATGAACTGCTCCTCAGTAAAGAGATATATACAAATCACTGCATGAAGTCACCCCTAGTAAACCTGTGTTGTACGATATGTGTGTACTTTGGGCTGTTGGTAATGAAATTGAGTATTACATCCACTGTGAAGTAAAAAGAGGAATAATACCACTAAGTGAATGAAGGTTAGCTAATAAAGAGTGTTCTGCTAAACTGTAGATGTGGAGCTGTGCTACAAGATATAATGTATTATGATATTTGTTCTGCACTTAGATCTGAAGCAATCATAGGAATGCCCCGGGTATATTGTGCATCTCAGTATTGTTTTGTGTTAACCATTGCATTTCAGCTATATGCATTCCTGATCCTAGGTACACTGCTGCAGGCAAGTATGAAACTGTAATAGCTGTAGACTGAAAATATAGCATCTGCAATTGTATATGGGTCAGGTAGCCATTGCAGCACTCCAATATGGTTTGTACACATCACAGATATTCCCACCCACTAGGGGTTTATTGTCTACACCTGCATTTCATGTATTAATGCAGAGTTCACCTACTATCTCTGTCATGCATGAATCTCATGCATGTGTGTTCAAGTCTCACTGCAGTCTTGTATAACACTCTACCTCTATTACCAGGTCATATTTTGTTATCAGGTGATCTCTAGGCACATATCAGTCAATCAGCATGCAGCAGTGGCTCAGTAGCTCAGCTTGATAAATGCTAGGTGTGATATACATTTTATCACACACAGACCGGGGTTCGAATGCAGTGACAAGTACTACTAAATATTTATAGAACCAGTCATGTATTGTTAACAGATGTTCTCCCCACAGGAATTACAGGTAAATAAATGACTGTAGTAGCTGTTAGAATAGGTTAATAATGTGTGTGTTTAGATGTACCAGAGTGTTAACAGCATTGCTCACCAATGTGATGCGACATCAGTAAGTAAAGGCAACAAGTACAATACTAATAAAAGTGAATAAAATAAATAAAACTATTTAATCATAGTATGACTGTATGCCTGGTGTGTCTGTGAATGTCTGCTGATTTTCTAACCCCATCCCTGCCAAGGATGGCATGACAGTCGTAAACTCTCTGTAGTGTGCACGATCCATGTCTCTTAATGTGTCATGCTGTCATGGACTGTGATCACATTTGTTAAATCCCTTAGTCACAGATTTATCATCGACTTGATTTATGTCAATAGCACAGTCATACTAGATCAATCCACAGTACACCTTGGTAGTCATATATGTCCCCCTGACATGTAATAGTCCCCTGTAGTTGTGTACCTGTAGGTGTTATTGCTTGGCCGATACTATCCCATGTGGATAGCTTGAGAGGTATGTAGGTGCTACAGAAGTATAGGGCACTTGTATACATAAAATATGGGCAGACCTGTAGAATATATAAGAGTACTGTTGCAAACAATATAGCCTACACTGGTAGTAATGGACTGTATTTCTCTCTCTCCCCACCCCTTATCTGCATCATAATTTATGATTGTTATATATCGGTATGGTTTACTTTTAATATCTGTTGTTCTTAAAACATCATGTTGGGCCATGTGTTTTATTATTGTTATGTATTACAATGATTGCATACTAACATACCTTGTTGAATTACCTATGTTGTTGGCTTTATGCCGTAACTGTTACTGGCATGCTGTTACAATACTGACTGTTATCCCACTTATTGTTGTGTTCCGTATGCTATGCAATATTCTGTTACTGAGATATATACAAAGTTCTGGCATGCTATTATAACTAACTAAATGTTCTGCTCATTACCAACCTATACACTTTGTAAAACCTCAACACCATAGCTCGACTGGGTAGGCTGGTTCCTGGCGATCCACCTACCCTACCTCAGCTGGCCATAGCATCAGGTCCCAGCACGTCTGGGACCCAACCTGGTGCTGCTCCCTTTGCTGGCCCGGCATCACCTGTAGGTGGAACCACCTCAGGGGTTGGGGCCCATCCCCCTGGGAGCCAGCATGCAGGGGGGGGGATTGTCACCCAGCAACAGCTACTAAGGATGGTGCACAGGATCATGCACCATGGCTACAAGGATCTCCTGCACTGGATTGAGAACAGACTGACCAACCTGGAGAGGCAAGGTGGCCCTGGCACCCAGCACCCAGCACAGCCACCTTTGGGGCAGTGATGAAGCAGTGTTGACTACCCATATGTGGGGAGCTCAGTCTAACTGCTGACATCTGGGGGCACATGGCTCTTTGAGTCTACAACATCCTCCCCGTCCAAGGTGTATACCCCCCTCATGTTTCACACACCATCCCTATATGCTGCCTTGTCTGTCTTGTCTGTTTGCAAATCCAACCTCTCCTACCCAACTTACCTCCCCACATGTACCTATATCCTTTCCCCAACATTCCATTTTCTCCTTAAAAAGAAAAAAGGGCATATGTCCCACAAAACAAATTGCCCTATACATAGCTCTCCATTTTGCAACTGCGTCCACTGGACACAATCAATCATTACATGAATTAATGAACACAATTATGTCATCCTCACCCCTCTCTCTGGGATGTGAGGCTCTAAATTCCAAATTCTCTAAAACCTGCACAGCTGTTGCTGTACAAGAAATGGAGAGCTATGGTCCATTCCTACACCCATCCTGCACATCCCTACTACCTGAGTATATTTTACCCCCTGCTTGCCCCCATTTCAACACTTTCCTAGCACCTCCTTTTCTTTTCTTTTTTTGGAATTAGCCAGGTTTAAGCAGAGCTAAGCATAGCACCGCACCAAGCAAACCCACACAAACCTACTTAAAACTGCCTTAATCACCTTCTGTGTTTCTGACACTGTTAGGCACATCTGTAAATTAATCATCCCTGCCAAGTCTCAAACCCAGGACACTGTCAATGACAACAAAGTGCATTAGACCACTAGGCCACTCAGCTCTGAAGTAAAACAGGTGTTTCCATAAACATATCCTGATTGTCAATGACACACTGCTTGTACATATAATGGGAAAATTGACAATGTACTTTGGACTGTGATGCAGACACCAAACCAGTACACAGACAAATAAATAATGATGGATGTACAAGAGGCCTAGGATATCAGGTATAGCTGACAACTGCATAGACTGTTACAGAATGTCCACAGTTGTGCCACATATGTACGTTTGGCACAGTTGTCACAAAACCTGTTCTGTGTGCTGAAGTACTGGCAAGTCAGTACAGATTGAGGTTAGAAAATCATGACAGACAGTTCAGTGTCACATGTCATACCCATCTGAACACACATGCTTATGCAAATCCTGTGTAAAATACTGTATGCATGTACATATATCTTGCAAATACACCTGCTGTAGCATTGACTCAGTAGCCCAATCTGTTACATTCCTAGCATGCTGTACCTTTTGCCACCCACAGTCCATGGTTTGAGTCCAGTGTGTTGCACTTCAATTACATGCTTGTGAATACAACAAATAATGACTGAGTCCTGCAATTTTAAGCAGAACTGGTTGCTGCTACTGCATTCACTGCTACCCATGTTAGCACACCAAAGGCTTGTAGGTGGGGACACACTGCACAAATATGTATAGGCTTCCAAAATGTCACCTACCACTCTCTGAATGGCACTATTACATAACATATGTACCTTAAGCACATGCCTCACCTGGACTGCTATGGGTACCCTCACCCTGGCTATGCTGTAACAACAGAGCTGACACTGCTCCCTCACTGACACAAACAGCTTTCTGACCTCCATTGTGTTCACACTCCCCAGTATGACCCCTGGGCAAAACGCAGCAGCTGCAGCCTGCAACATATGCAGCAGTATGTTCACCTACCTGCTACAGACCTACCATACCTCACAACCACCTAGAACAAGGGATCCACACAACACCCATACATAAAGAGGTGGGGGCAAAGGTCAAGCAATAGGGACATGTGTCACAGTCTTCCCCTACAAACATACACAGCTGATAAACCAGCAGCTACTGCAGCAACATGCATATTCTGATGCATATGACGTATGACATTCACATCTGTCTTCTGAACTCAACCACATTGTTTAACACTAAACTGCCACATAATCAGAAAGTTTTTTCACAATGGCCAAACATAGCATGCAAAACTGTGGACATGCCACATAAATCCCAAAAATGGACAGTATTTTTACCTACCCTCTGTGATGCTGTAGTCTCCACACCTCGATCATGTCCATCTCACAGACTAGGAAAGGGGCTAAGGCCTACATGAATGCCTTAAATATAGCACTGTTGTGCCATGCCATTGACTAATGAAATTGCAACCCAGCTGTTGTGGATGCAATTAGCAAGTCTGAGCCACAGACTGGTGCACAGGCAATCACCTGTTCATGAGAATTACCTACAAAAGACAAGCAGCTGCCTATGGTAAACAGGTCTGTGATTTGCTTTACCAAGACAGACGATGATTTCAGAAGTGTTATTCTTTAAGTTTCTGCACAAAAAGGAGTACAGCACTCTACCAGGTATGTAACAGAAGTCCCCATTTAATGGGACACAGATAGGAGGATGCGGTTATGGGGAATAGAGATGACAACAGTAGGCCTGTAGCACATCTCTGAGAATATGTTGGTGACAGTCAGGTGCCCAGCACCTACAGGCTTGCCTTTCAACTCCGTCTGCTATTATGTAGATCACAGCTCTGGCCCTCTGAGTCCCTCCTACAATAGACGGCTCCTGTACAAATGCTACTGGATTGTGTGTTAGACAATACTGACAGTAGGTAATGGTAGACACAGCTGGCATATCATATGATGTACTGTCATTCAGCTCCTTTCAGTCTGTGAATGTCATAAAGGAATAGTTCAAACATTGTACAGGTGTCCCTGACTGTCTCTGATGTACTCCGGCTAGGTCACTGTGTAGTCAACATTCATATCTCATCACTTAAGAGCTATGGCTAGCATACCTGGTGACCCCCTACAGCAGGACTTCAGGTCATAGTCAGTAGTGTGAGGGACAGAGGCCTGACTTCAACGACAGAGTGTACATATTAATCATACAAAGTAAGGAAATGAATACAGTACCAGATATTACTGTACCATAACTGTTTTCTGAGGTTTCTGGCATGTGACAGCCAGGTTCCCCAAAGTCTGAGAACAACCATTAAGAATTGTCCAACTATTTGCCAGACATCCACATTTTTCTGGCAGAGGGGCCACATATATAAGGCACATATACACATTCTGCAAACATCTGTGTACAGCAGAAGTCGGATACCTACAGGGAAGATACCCGAAAGCACATTTGCAGTGCTGCCTGTCATTGCATCACATGGATGTTACTGGACTGTCCCCATATACTTGTAGTAACACTCACGTATTTGTCGGATGGTAGCTGTATGACATGGTACTGGGATGTTGCCCATAGGGGACACACCACAGTAGATGGCACTGATGGGAGTGGAGACATACAACACACTCCGTCACAGCACACAGGGACATAACCAGTATTCATAGGATCATAGGATAATTGGAGGTTACTAGGCTATTGGCCCTGAGGCTCTTATACCCCTTGCCAAGAGTTTATCCCATGTTTATACAAGTCAGCACCCAATGTCCCTGTCCAACAGGGACACAGGTGGAATCCCAGGGGTGTGTTTTCTGTTTCCCATCCAGTTATCCAGGTTGCGCTCAAACAGGGTTAAAGAGGTACTCTGCTTGACATGGAGAGGCAGTCTATTCCACAGATGGAGGAGTCTCTGGGACACAAATCTGTCCCACCAAAAAGTCCTGTTGATGCCACAGACCAGGTTGAGGCCACACGTGTGGGTTACTCGAATGGAGCTTGACTTGCGGATATGCAAAAGTCCCATCAAGGAGTGGTCCGTGATCACCTTGTATGCCAGACAGAGGTCACCTCTGAGGAGTCTGTATGAAACTGAGTAGAATGATAGGGCTTTTAGCCTATCTGTTTATGGTAGATGTTTGAGGCCCTGAATTCTCCTGGTGAGGAACCTCTGTGATCGCTCCAGCTCCTGCATGTGCTTTGTGAGATACATGCTGAAAGGGGCATTGTACTCAATAATGGGCCTTATAAGGGAAGAATACAGGGATGTTATGACCTACTTGTCCCTGGATGAAATACCCTTACTTATGAGGTGGGCCATGTAAAAGGCTTTCCATACAATGGAAGCAACATGGTGGTCAAAAGTCAGGTTGCTATCAACCTGGGTGCCCAAATCCCTCACAACTGATTCCATGCTTAGGACATTGTTATTAATGTGATAATTTGTGGGGACATCACTCTCCCCAAAGGGAATGATGATGCATTTTTTGGTATTCGGCTTGAGGCCATGTTTCTGGCACCAGTCATTTGTCTGAGTGAGACCCTCTTGGAGGATGTCCACATTACTAGGGGAATTAATGACAGCACCCAGCTTGCAGTCATCTACAAACTTGGTCAGCCATAGCCCACTGGTTTTAGCCTGCAACTCAGAAATGTATATCCCAAACAACAGAGGTCCCAAGACCGAACCCTGGGGTACACCACTTGTTACGGGTCTACTGCTTGAGGTGGCTTCTCCTATTTTGACTAGGTGGGTTCTATCAGTGAGCCAGTTTGCTACCCATCTGGTAACATACTGATTGATGCCTAGTTGAGAGAGTTTATCTATTATGCCTGAGTAGGGAATTGTGTTGAAGGCGATGGCCAGGTCAAGGTAGGTGGTGTGCACCATCTTCCCCTTGTCTGTGGCTTTGGTGACTGTCTCAAAGAAGTCAACCAAATTTAACAGACATGATCTCCCCTTGGCAAAGTCACACTGTAGAGAATCGAGTGTTTGGAGGTTGCCAATGTCCTTGTTAATGAGGCCCATGATAATCCATTCCATGGCCTTGCAGATCAGGCTAGTTAAGCTGATGGGTTTATAATTTCCCAGATCGGTGGATGCTCCACCTTTGTGCAAAGGGATGACAATGGCTGTCCTCCACACAGCTTGGGCAAAGCCAATATTGTGGCTTTGGTTAAATTGGGTGCCTAATGGTGTTGCAAGTTCCTGCCTGAGTTCATGTAGGATGCAGCCTGGAATGTTATCAGGTCCCATGAAAGCTGTATATTTTGCCTTTGAGTGAGAAGTGATGATCTGTTCCCTAGATATAAGTGGAAGGGGGCAGGTACTGGAGACATCCTGATTTACTCATGGGGGGACAGAGGAGTGAAGTTTTCACTGAATCTGTCAGCCAGTAAGGTTGCTGTATCTACAGCATTTGTATATGCGGTGTCCTGGACCACCAGTTCTGAAGAGATATGGATGCTTCCTTTGAGGTTGCAGACATATGTGAAGAAGGCCTTATGATTGTCTCTAGTAGATGTTGGATTGCATTGGATACTGTGAAGTAACTTGTGAAGTAACTTGTGTTATCGTAATAAAGAGTGTTTTGGAAAATCAAGATTTGCCTCTCCTTCTTGGGTCAAGGGGGATCGTTCCAGCTGTAGGAGTATATTTGGTTGTTCATCCTTCATTTTTTGCTTTTCTAGTAGATGTGGCCAATTTGGACTCGATGTTTGCTTTGGAAGATTTCACTAGTTGTCTTATTTTCTTATTCAGGCAAAGGAGACATTGCTTCCAGTTGGGCACCTGCTCCTTCTTGGCCTTGGACAGCAATTTTTTCCTTTTGTTAAAAGATTATTTATTCCAGATGTCCACCAAACAGGTTTACTTTTCCTTGCGAAGGATGAGTTAGTCCTGTCAGGTATTCCTGACTCCATGCATCTATATAAATGCTTGTGCTTTGGTATACTTTTGGGTATTAGTGCCAGTTCCTACAGAGGGGGAGGGGGAGGGGGCTATGAAGCTGTTTATACCATCCCCCAGGAGGCTGTTTCACCAGTCTGGAAGTGAGTATGTCTTTAATATATATTGAAACACCACCTACTTTGCTTTTACTGCCCACAGTTTGTAGTCTGAATGTATGATAGGATGAGTAAACAGGTAAGGCTGGGGTGCTCTCCGCAGCTTTGAACCAGGTTTTGTTTACTGCACAGATGCCAGCATTTGTCAGAGTTAAGAATGCTTGCAATGAATGCAGTTTCATGTTTAGACTTTTAGCAGCATGACCTTTAATTTGTATTTTGTTGAGATTTTTATGTTGGAAGTTTTAACCTCACCATTTTTCCTAAAAAAGGCACTATGGGGGAGGCAAGAACCTTTGCCAGAAGCCTTAAGCCCAGGTGAGACAGATGCAGGCCATCTCTGGCAAATCATCATGGTCTGTCAATCATATATTCCCAGGCTGTCAGGTACTGGATCTCCCTGGAATGGCACCAGAAACTAAGCCAATTGTTAAAGTCAATCATTTTATGTTTGTATTGAGACATTATTCTGGGTGATGGCAGAATGTTTCTTAAAGCTAGGGACATACCTGCCTGGGACACATAATCAGTGAGCTCAATCATGTCTCTCTTCCTATAGTCCAGGGAGGTACGTCTCAAGTTATTCATGCCAACATGGACTATGACAGAGTCATAACAGTACCTGTTGTTGAGAGACTTGAGTGCATATGTGATATGGTGGATTCTGGCACATGACAGACAACTAATTGTGACTTTCTCCTTATCCAGCCTGGTGAGAGGTGCATCTGTGTGTCTCACAATGGAGTCTCCTATGACTAATATGTTGGGTTTATGGTGAAGCCTTAGTGGCTGTGAGACACAGGTGTGTGGACTGTGTGTGGTATGTGGTGTGGAGGGCTGTGGAGATTGCAAGTGTTTTTGCCTCAGAGGTCTCCTTTGTTTGAGTATGTTTATGCTGAGGATTTCCGCATATCTGGGTGTGTGTTGTGTAGGTATGGCTGGTGTCTGAGGTGTAGTGATTGTGCTGACAACCTTTTCAGTGCCAGATATAATGGCTTGAGAGGAAGAGAGCATGGACTCTAGTTTCCTAATGCAATTGTATCTCTCATAAATTGTATTCCTAGGTGGTAGTAGTAGTTGGTTGCCTGTGTACATGAGGTAGTTGCTACACTGTCTCAGGATGCCCATATCAAACTGGCAGGAGAAACTGTATGAAACTGTCCATCCATATTTGTCAGAATCTGAGGGAGAAAGGCCAGGGAGAGCTAAGGGGTGGGCCTAAAGCCGAAGTGCTTAAACCAAAACTAAAAGGCTTAGAATAATACTTACAATTTAGATAGGCTATAAACAAGCAGTAATAAATGCAACAGAAAAGATGCAGTTGAACACTTCAGAGAACAAGCAGCAAGTAGCAAGAAAAAGTAAGATGAAGAGGAAAAAGCAAGATGTATTGCCACTATGTTGCTGATAGCCACATACATACTGTGTTGACAGGTGGTGGGGTATGATGTGGGAGTTAGCAGAGGGTAGTGTTGGCAAATTTGGATGTGCAGGGTGTGTACATAGTGGAGAGCAATGTATGGGGTCCTGTAATATGTTCCCCTCTTCTTGTCTTTCAGAAAGGATGCACAGATGGAGGCACCCACTGTTTTCAGCTGTGGAAAATTATGTGATCCTGGATAGCCTCAGACTGCATCACAACATACTGCTGTCCAACAGTCACCAGAATCATAAGCAATGTACTGCACTGTGGGCTGACCTTGTCACATCAGTAAACTAAGTAGGGCTACAGGAAAGAAGCTACAAGCAGTTCCAACACCTGATAACAGACATGATAAATGCTGCACAGCAAAGGGCCACTGCTGTGACCAGGGTCCATGCTGCCACTGGTGTGGTGGAGGGCCTACATCAGAACAACCACTCTCAGAGGAATTCCTGTGAACCTGGGATCAACCACCATCTCCCAACAATCCATCACCACATATGTTGTGGAGGTGGGTGACACAGCTTCCACAGCTTCCACAGCAGAGGAGTGTCTAGGTAAGTCTCCTGTGTTCATCACTGTAATAATGTATCAGTCATTGTGGCAGCCTCTGCATACCAATACACAGATGTCAGATCAATCTGCATTGGGGAGGGGTTGTTTGTAGCAAACACTTGTGCACACATGCTCAGAATTTCAGCAATGTGGGCAGTATCACAGTTCCTACTGTACATGTTATATGCACATATTATCCTGTAACAATGCCACAGTTTTTTGCTGACAATACCTCTCCCTCACATTTTCATAGATACATCAGGTGTGGCCAGAGTACAACATCCTGTAGCCAGTGAGTGTGAAGCTGTTTTGGTATGGCTCATATATATCCTAAGAATGTTAAGGGATGCCATTTTGCTGTAGACACAACTGTTATGCTTAGCCAGACTACAATACTTGCATGTTCAGTTTTGGAGGGGTTAATTGAAGTGCATTGAATCAGTAATCACAGTAGTGTATTTGCAGGAGCTGTAACATATTTGCACTTATTTTTGTGAAGGTCTATACAGTCTGCTATACAGGAGGGCAATAATATGATCAAGATGGGTGCACTGTGTTTTAGGTGTAGCTCCATCACATACACTGACATACTGCTTATCTCACAGGTGTATAGTACTGGCAACATTAACCAGACGTAGCTGCATTGCATGTTATTAAGAGCCTGTCTTGTCTGTGCATGTTGTAGTCTGCTTATGTGTTCTGCATTCGATCAGAAGTAAGATGTGGTATGTATAATGCAGTTGTGACACCCCACCTTTATGTGTGTGGATCACCAGATATAGTAGTGCAGGTATCAATGGACTTATGTTGTCTTTCTCCTCACAGGTTACTATGGGAGTTGGAGTGTGTCCCCTCACAACCTGATGTCAGTGTCTCATTGGACTTTGATGATGATGATGGCCATAGTGAGGCACAGGTGGGGTTGTTGGGGGCTGAATCTCTCCCATGGGTTGACATCCCACTTCCTCCCCAAAGTCCCCACACACAGTTAGTATACCCACACATACCCAGTCCCCTGTGGCCACAGCTATTGGACAGTCAGAGTGTGGCAGCATCGAACAGGAGAGTGTGGCAACTATGGCATCAGTGACTGTCAACACTAGCCATAGCCAGAGAGCTGGTAAGGTCCCACACAGGCAAACTGACAAGGGTGTCCAAAGC
>NC_056746.1:457294269-457389269 GCF_019279795.1 Protopterus annectens
TGGTAGCGTGCTACACAGTAGAAGAGACACATACTGCTGGCCCTCTCCTCAGGGGTGCGGGGTAAATAAATGTGGTCACTCTCACTGGCATGGGTTTGCATGGTAGCCAGGAACTGGTGGTGTATCCTGGATGCAGATGCCTGCGAGACCCCCCATCATGTCCCCAGTTGGTCTTTGAAAAGTATGTGTAGCTTGTACAAATACTGGAATTCTTTACCTCAGCATATTCTGTCCATCAATGATACACATTATTTAAACTGTCCCTAAAGGAATATTTCACCAAACATAGGCTTTGCTCATGTTCTCCACCAGGCTAACTAATTTAACCCCTTACTGTCTAACTGCCTTCTCTCTACCACTCATTGTCAATATTTCTTGTTAACTGAGCCTTCTCAGCTTCAGTTTGTGATATTTTTATCCTAAAAAAAAAATATATATATATATATATATATATATATATATATTTTTTTTTTTTTTTGTTTGCATGAGTAGTACAAGCCTATTGTACTACCATTGTTATATGCTTTTAGATACAATGTCAAGGAACTTGTGCTTGAACTCCTATTGTAATTGTCATATGCACAAATGTATAATTAGGTAATCTTCCTTGGAGCTTTTCTCCCTGGGTCTCCACTAAAAACAGTCTTCTAGCCCAGTTGGACACTACGCGGTTATCAAATATAAATAAATAAATAATAAATAAATAGTATTCTAAGGGCTACACATACTTTGTTTCCACTGGGATGTGTTCCCTTCTGTTGGCTCTGGGTTTGAGTTGAGGGTGGCAGAGCTCAGTGAGTTCTTGTAGTATGTCCCTGTCCACCCTGTAGTGCTCTACTATCTCCGGCTCATGTAGCCCCTGGAAGGTTACCCTGGGCCTGAACACTCTTCTCCTTCTCAGTCCAGGCCTATTGTCAGCATCAGAATCATCACTGATCTCAGTCTGTAGCACATACAGATGTATCAGAGCAGCAGCAGCCCCTAGCATTCTATCAGTTAAAATTCCCAAATGTGTACTTAAATGGTGCAGAGTATTTCGAGAAAATCAGACTGAAGTGTGGAAGCATACTTTATAGTGGTGTGCTGCAGATGCAGCCTGTGTGATTGGCTGACTATGATGCATTCCACATGCCAGGTATATCACTGAGGGGTTTGAATGGCCCAGTGTCAGTGGAACAGGTCTTATCAGTAATTTATACATGATTGGCTTTCCCAGGATATTTTTCTTTTTTTTTTTAAATGCTTTTCCTGCTAAGCACTGCAGCACAGTGTGCAAACCCGCAGAGCTGGTGTAAACACTGTTCAGTAATCAGGACACACCCTCATGCACGGGCACGCTCAGCATAACTTAAACCAGATAAAACATGTGCCCCACAGCTAAACACAGCTTAGCAGCACTAGACACACACACCCTGCTTAGCTGAGCTGAGTGGCATGCAAACAGGCACCACTGAGCTCCAATCTGCTTAAACTTATAGTGACATACCCTCGTTTTATGTCAGCCACCTGTTGTACTGACACCAACACAGTTCTGGGGCTACACAGGTTTTATCTGCGGACACAGTGGCCCATTTTTGCTATTCAGCAACCCCAGATCATTTTCATACAGATCCTTGCACATACCCTGGATACTTCACTATTCCAGGGCCTGCCTCCTTAGCAACCACTGAAACCTGCCATTGTACATACTGCATGCAGGGCACTATAATGTATTACTCTCACATATGTGTTATTTTTAGTTTTTCAACATTTTATTAATTCTTTTTGCATAACGGCATGTTTGCACACTGCTGCATGCTGAACAAATGTAATATGGGCATTCAAAATATTATTTTATATTATTTTGCATTAGCTTTTTGACTCACGGGGCATTGTTTTCCTAATATCTGTGCCTACTATGACATTTCTGACCTTCTAATTTGGCTTTTGCAGCCCTTGTTCAATTTATACATTTTTGTACACAGATATTTTACATGTATACTTCTGACACCAACACGGCTTCTGCACGGATACCTATCTGCTTACTGGATCATAAAATACCCTCATTTGCATGCATTTCACCTGATTATGAGTTGATTTGCATGCCATGGACATTTCATGCCTGCACACTCATAGGTTCATAGGTTCATACTAGGCTATCTGCCCTAGGGCATTTATAAGCCTAGCCAGAGTTGTGTGGCTTTCACCACCCCTTAGGTTGAAGAATACTATACCCATTAGTTTGCCATACCTCTGTCCAGCAGTGATACAGAGATGATCCCCGAGGTAAACCTACGATCTCCCATCCACTGGTCAAGATTCCTCTTGAACAGAGCCAGCGAGGTGCTCTGTCTCACATGGACCGGGATTCTGTTCCACAGCATAGGGAGTCTCTGGGTGATGAATCTGTCCCTCCAGCACGTCCTATTTATATCCATGTTGAGGTTTAAGTCTCTTGCTCTTGTGGCTCTGGTGGATTTGGATTTTTTGAGGTGGAGCATGTCCATTAATTCCGGGTTGGACATGGCCTTGTATGTCAGGCACAGGTCACCTCTGAGCAGACGGTATGCGACTGAATAGAGCCAGAGTTTCTTCAGTCGGGCAGCATATGGCATATTTTTGAGCCCCTTTATCCTTTTGGTGAGGAACTTTTGGGGTCTTTCCAATTGCTGCTGGTGTCGGGTAAGATACATTCCGAATGGGGCATTGTACTCAATCATTGGTCTGATAAGTGAAGAGTACAGGGGAACAATGACCTCCCTTGATCTGGATGTGAATCCCTTCATAATCAGGTGGGCAATGTAGAAGGTCCTCCTAACCACTTTGGCAATGTGAGTGTCAAAAGAAAGGTTACTGTCAACTTGGGTCCCCAGGTCCCTGATAACCTCTTCTGTGCTTAATGGATTGCCACCTATGTGGTAACTTGGGGTTACCTTGTTTTTACCAAAGGGTATGACTATACATTTTTTGGCGTTTAGCTTAAGGCCATGGCTCTGGCACCAGTTATCTGTTTCTATGAGACCTCTCTGAAGGATATCTGTGTCTGATGGATTTTCAACTATGGCGCCCAGTTTGCAGTCATCTGCAAACTTTGTCAGCCACAATCCTCCTATGTTTACCTGCACTTCTGAAAAATAGATGCTGAACAAGAGGGGGCCCAGGACTGAGCCCTATGGGACACCGCTTGTGACCGGCTTGGAGTCTGACATGGCACCAGCAACTCTAACCCTGTGGGTTCTGTCCTTGAGCCAGTTTGCAACCCATCTTGTGACATATGGGTTTACATTTAAGCTAGTGAGCTTTTCTATGATACCCGAGTGGGGTATTGTGTCGAAAGCTTTTTCAAGGTCAAGGTAGGCTGTGTGAACTGCCTTAACCTCATCAATGGCCTTGGTGACTGTTTCAAAAAAGTCGACCAAGTACAAGAGGCATGATCTGCCCTCGACAAAGCCGAATTGGGTATGATTATGATTATGATCCTCTCCATAGCTTTGCAGACCAGGCTTGTTAAGCTTATGGGGCGGTAATTACCCGGGTCCGTAGAAGCACCGCCTTTGTGGAGTGGGACCACAGTTGCCGTACGCCACTCTTTGGGTACGTATCCTGTGGTAAGGCTAAGATTAAACAGCAGCCTTATGTGTGGGTTTAGTTCCTCATTGAGTTCGTGTAGCATACAGCCAGGGACACCATCCAGTCCCATTGATGCTGTGTTTTTAGCTTTAGAGAGAGCAGCTCTCACCTGGGCATTTGAGATGATTGGGAGGCTACACTCTGCTGGGATAGATATTTCTCCTTTTGGGGGGGAGGGGAGAAATTTTCACTGAACCTGTCTGCCAGTATGTTTGCAATGTCTGTGGGTTCAGTGATCATTTTGGACTAATTCTGAGCATATCTGGGAGTTTCCACCCAGATTTCTAACATAGCTAAAGAAGGCCTTATGATTGTCTTTTGAGTCCTTGGCGATTTTTCTCTCAAAGTTGGCCTTGGATGATTTTATGAGTGATCGTAGTTTTTTACTAGTATTGATCAGAGATGTCTTCCCTTTTAGGGATTTTGCTCTATCTTGTAGTAGCTTTCTCCTCTTGTTGTAAAGTTTGTTTATGGCTGGGGTCCACCAGATTGGGTGCTTGCCTTTGGTGGAAAGGGTCTTGATTTTATTTGGGATTGCTTGATCCATGCAATCCTGGAGGTGCTCATAGAAAGCATTTGTAAGGGATTCAGCAGCGTGGGTTGTGTTTTCCAATGGCTCAGGGGCCTTGAAGGATACCACACCAGTCTTAAGAAGTGTGAAGTTGGCTTTTGAGAAGTTCTTCACTGTGGTCTATTTTGTTGGGGGTGGGGCGGATGTGGATCTCCAGTGAGATTAGTTTATGGTCTGATCTCACCAATGAGGGATATACTTCCGGTGTGGAGCATTTTGTCCCCATGTTTGTGATGATCAGGTCTAGTATATTTTCACCTCTTGTGGGAATGGTGACAAGTTGTTCCATAGCATTTGAGTTTATGAACTCCAGGAACCTTTGGGCTAGGGTATTGGGGCTTGAGTAATGTTCCCAGTCTATGTTTGGGTAGTTGAAGTCACCCAATATGATGGTGTTTGGAGAGACATTTATACTCTCCAGTGTCTTCAGGAAGGCTGTGTGGGGTTCCTGAGTTTGAGAGGGTGGCCTGTAACATGCTACAAACTGTAGAGCAGTTTTGCCTATGGTTAATTGCACCTGAATGGTCTCTGATGCTTCGTGAGTTGCCACCAGCCTGGAGGTGTGGGTATCCTTGATGAATATGGATACACCCCCTCCTTTTGTGGTACGGTCCGGGTTTTGGGGCCGGAATGCATGATATGAGGTAAAACCTGATAGTGCTGGGGTGCTCTCAGGAGCCTTGAACCAGGTTTCAGTCACAGCACAGACATCGATGTTCTCCATACTGAGGAGGGCTTCAAGGGCGTGCATCTTGAGATTTAGACTTCTGGCATTGAGCAGCATTACCCTTAGTTTTTTTCCATTATTGTTTTCTAGGGCGGTGGGTTTAGAATTTGAGCCTTGTCTAAAAAAGGCACTATGGGGTGGCAAGAGCCTTTGCCAATATCCGAAACCCAGGGGTGACAGGTGCAAGCCGTCCCTTGCGAAGCAGCGTGGCTTGTCAAGCATGTCATTCCAGGCAGACAGACATTGGATCCTTAGAATGACACCAGAAATTAAGCCAATTATTAAAACTGATCATTTTGTCTCTGTATTGTGGCATCATTCTTGGTGAAGGTAGGATACTGCTCAGGGTCAGGGTCATACCAGCCTGGGCTACATAATCTGAGAGCTCCTTTATGTCTCTTTTCATGTAGTCCAAGGAGGTACGTCTCAGGTCATTCACACCGGCATGGACAATGACTGAGTCATACTTGTACTTGCTGTGGAGTGACCTGAGTGCTTGTGTTATGTGGCGGATTCTAGCGCCCGACAGGCAGCTTACTGTGACCCTCTCCTTGTTCAGACTCGTGAGTGGGACGTCAGTGTGTCTGACTATGGAGTCACCTATGACAAGTGTGTCTGGCATTGTGTTTGGCCTTAACGGCTGTGACTGATTTGCACACTGACTTTGTGATCTATGTGTTGCTTGTGTTATGTCATGAGGTGGCAGTTGTTTGGGTGTCTGCTTTGGAGGCCTCTGCTGTTTTGGTAGATTTTTGATCAGTGCCTCCGAGTATGTCTTTGTGTGTTTATGTGTTTGATTTGTAGTTGTGATAGTTCTATGTGAGACTGGGTTTATGGTGTGTGTGGTTACCTTCTCCTCCTGTCTGGTTTTGCCAGTCCTGAGTTGAGAGAGCTCAGCCTCCAGTTTGGCTATATAGTTGCATCTCTCGCATGTATTTGTGTTTTGTGGGAGGAGGAGAGGGTTGTCTGTGTACATGAGGCAATTGTAACATTGCCTCAATATTCCCAGATTCACCAGCTGAGCAGGAGAGGACGCTAGCAACTGACCCTTTGACATGCTAGAAGAAATGAAAAAGTTTGCTGTGTAACTGAGTCAGAAAGGACCTATAGGGAAGTGGGTACTCATGCATGCACATCTGCTCAGTTTACTGGATTGCACGGCTTCTGGTTTACGTGTTAGATCAGTGCCACTCTCCCTACATGGAAAATCACTCCGTGTAGACTTTATTGAATTCCCCCCCATTGTTTTTTATATATTGCTAGAGGATTTGTAGAATAAGAATGTCATTGCACTTTGTGACACTGTCTCTAGTACATATGACAATAAAGCTGAATTGAATTGAAAAGGCAAAATACAAAGGAACAATAGGAGAACATATGTTTGGCTCCCAAGTGTGCTACAAAGTCCAGAGGTGTTTGGATAGGTATTTTTATACCTCAAACAGACTGCAGAGAATTTTTTTTTTCAGGCAGACAGCAAATGCTGGCGGTATGATGGGAAAAGGAGAGGAAACTAGGAGCATGTATTTTTAGAATGTAATTAGTTGGCAGATTTTAAATATTAAGAACCAAACAAGCAAATGGCAAAAAAGTACTTCAACAACTGAACAAAATATCACAAATGTCCAGTAGCCCAAAGGAAAGAAGTTTATCATAATAATTGTTAAGCTCTTTCAATCTTCTATCATATCAAGAATTTCATCAGAACTGTTAAGGTTTAAACATAATAAAGTAAACTTCAGTCATTAGCAGATTAAAATATAATTTATTAAAAGAAATAACACATGTGTGGGAGACAATACTCAGGAAGTTATGTCTCCCCAAACAAAAGAATTCATAATCTTTTATAGGAAAACTTTAAAAAAGTAGTAAACTTTAGCTAGCATCTATTAGAAAAATATTAACTAATACAGTTCATAATACAGTTTATTCTTCAGACCATTACTAAATAGCTAATAGAAATATATCAAGTTTAGTAAAAATAGATTTGCAACTTCTCATCTACATTTCTAGCTTAGTATGGAATAAGTCTCTTTTTACCATGTGATTTAGAGAGAATAGTGTCTCAGACTCAGGAAATGAAATTTAGCATTTTGTACTTTTCCTTGTTTCTGCTTATGCTGTTGCAACACATACACTAACCTTTTAGGGCACACATTCAATAACCTAGAACACTTGAAATTTCATTTTAACATTTACAATCCCTGATTTGATGCTGAGAAAGCATTACACTCATATTGTAAAACATCTTTTACACTTTAAATATATTGTCATACATTTTTCCAAAACCTTCAAAAACTAACTTTTCATTTTCACTTGCTGTTTCACTTTCATTGATACAATCCATAAATGACACTTTTTCAAAATCACTAACATGTAAATTCTGTAACAATGGGTTTGATCGAGATGCAATGAATTTGGTTATTAAAGCCTTGCATAAAAATAAAAGCAAAAACATAATCATGATAATAAAAGCAATAGACATAATAAATTGTAAATAAATAAAACAAACTGCCTCCTCATCCTGAAAACAAATTGGTTAGCCAAGCCCATTGTGAACTATTTGCTTCTTTGGTATCTGACAGTTCAGCCACTTTTGGATGTTTTCCGAGTGACTACATATCGCATGCTCATTGCTGGGATTAAACGAACAGCATGAGCATACACGTACTTCCCTTTGACGCAACTACAAAATCAAGTGCCATCCGATTTTGGAGTACTACTGCACACATGGCACTCAGCTCTAAAGTAACCAAATTAACAGTTTCAGAAGTTGAGTTGCTTAACACTTCTAATAGCTTAGAGAGCTTTCTCTATAATCTCATAAGTAGGTAATATACCAGCCCCAGAAATAACATCATCAACGAGGTCCATATGAGAAAGTCCTTTAATAACTGCTTGTACTAAATCATGATGATAAATCCACGAAGCATTGACCTTTCCTATTGGATGTTTTACAGTCTCAGTATCTTGTATATTATGAATTTTACCACTGGGCAGGGCATCTACATGTCAAATGGTTGGAAGAGCTCTCAACCATATAACAACACCCCAGCCAGTTTGCTGGCAGCAAGGCATATATACTAGACTGCAACAAATAAAATAAAAGCCTTTCAGCGTGACCATACCTTTTACTGTACTTCCACTAGACATTCTTTCAGTATTATATTTGCTCTTTCCAACTTCCACAGTTCCATTTTTCACATAGCAAGTATAACCTTTGACAGTCACTAAACTCAGCAATTTTATTAAACGATGTAACATTATGTCACAAAGCATTTTTACCTAGCACCACTGATGAAAAAGCTGTCCCCATATCAATTTCATTTACAGGTACTGGAAACAATGGGATACCGCCATCACAGGCAGAAGGTATACCCATCAGTTACTAACATTTGGAGTCTTAGCATATGTATTCAAAGTGGCATGAAGTGTATTGAAATTTGGGTGCCAATCTGCTGATGTCTGTCTAGATTTTATCAAATGTTTTATTTTTCTGCTAAGAAATTTGCACAATATTTACAGTTTCAGTAGGGATCAAGAAATGTAGTAGTAGAACAAAAATAACAATTGCAGTCATCATGGCAACAATCAGACATGAATGGTGAGCTGGTCGGGATCAGAGTGGATTTTTAAAAATGTCCAGGTACAAATTAATTTTATGATGAATAGCTTGCTGCTGCACTCTAAACACACTCCATAAGAGTTGCTGTTGTAGGTTAGCTCCCATGAGCAGCACTTGGTCACCTGACTCAGGGAAAATGTACCCTTCTCATGACCCCATAGTATCAGTTGTCAGTTCTGTTCTCAGTCTCTCTTTTTTTTTCTTCTGGTACAAGAAGAAAACAGGTCATCGTCAGACAAGGCTGCAGAGGGTAGATCAAAAGGAAGTGGTTGGCTTCCCTCATTTGGCACTGCTTTTCATACATGGGAGATATGGATCCATATTGAAGACCCTTCAAGTCTAATGGCTGTAGCTGTAATGAGGAGCACCGGGAATAGACCTTTCCAATAACGTTGGAGGGTGTGTCATCTGGAGAAAGAATGAACAAGTACCCAGTCTCCTGGGTTAACATCATGTGTTACGTCAGGATCAGGGTGGAGCTGGGTGGACATTACCTGCAAATGACGATGCTGTAGAACACAAATAAGTTGTTTACAATAAGCAAGCATTGTTTCATCAACTACCTGCAGATCAAGATTTGTGGGTAGGGATGTGGCTGGCATCCTCATAGGGTGTCCCATGAGGATTTCATGAGGGGAGAACTTTCTAGGTGTACTGATTGCACTGCTGATAGTAAATAAAACTAAGGGCAAGGCTTTCTGCCATTTTAGAAGGGGCGGCCCATGCTATCGGACTGCCGGTCTGCAGCCCCCTCAACCTGAAAGTACAGATAAAATAAAAAATAAAACAAAAAAAATTTTTTAATTTCGCGGACTTCGCGCATGCGCACTGCTGCTGAGACAGTCTAGTGCATGGAGCATGTGCGCAGCAGTCCTGATTGAGAATCATGGACAGGCAGGGCCGGCCTTAGCTGAAATGGCACCCTAGGCGAAGTAGTGCTGTGGTGCCCCTTAAGCCCCACCCACACCATAGTCAAGGAACACCCCCATTTGAGCCACGCCCACAGGCATAAATGAGCTTATTAATGACAAAAACACTGCTAAAAAGGTAAGTTGTCATCAGTTTATATATAAACTAGTGCATATGAAATACTCAGTGCTGTGAGATACAATGAACATTCACTCAGAGTACTACAAATAGAAAACAAATTCACCTGTTTAATATATTTTATAAAGTCACACAGTAGAAATATGAAATCTTCTATCCCATGTTTACAAAGTTCACTGCTACTGTTGTACAATAGGTCTTCAACATCACTCAGACCCACAGATACACAGTGCTATTTGTCTGCTATGGCAAGAATGCCAAGTAAATTCAATTATTTTTTTCATTTATGTTTTAATCCATAGGTATTTTTAACTTCAACAGCATGTGATCTATGAAACCTACCACCACTACCAAATACCTTTTCAGGTAACTGCACTGATTAACTTCCCTAGAAAATTTCAAAAGTAAAATTACAACTAAATACTCAGGCACTGTGGTGTACAAATATCACACACTTAGTAAATATAGCACGTGTACAGTAAGTCTACATCAAAAACAATCAGTAACGTCATTCTCGAAGCAGAGCAGAATCTCAACAGCTTGTTACAAAATTTCTGAGTGTTAGTAACTCAACAAAAAGCAAAAACGGTGCAGTGTGAGAAAACAGACTAAAACCATAAAAATAAAAAAACTGCACTGTAACTCTACGGTACTAAAAGTACAAGTTTGAATACAAAATGCAGTTCAGGGAGCGTTAAGAAACTCAACTTTGGCAATACTGACTGCATTCTTTGAGTGATATCTCAGTGGCACACAACAGCATTTTGAACAAATTAAAACTCAAGTGTATGCATGCCCATTGATGCTGTGTTTTTTGCTTTGGAGAGGGCAGCTCTCACCTGTGCATCTGTGATCTCAGGAAGGCTACACTCTGCTGGGATAGACATTTGCTCTTTTGGGGGGGGGAGAAGTTTGCACTGAACCTTTCTGCCAGGATGTTGGCAATGTCTGTGGGTTCAGTGTATTTTTTGTCATTTTGCACTAACTCAGAGCATATCTGGGAGTTGCCTCCCAGGTTTCTGACATAACTAAAGAAGGCCTTGTGATTATCTTTAGTGTCTTGTGCAATTTTTCTTCAAGCTGGCCTTAGATGATTTTATGAGGGATCGTAGTTTCTTGCTAGTACTGATCAGAGACGCCTTCCCTTTTTGGAATTTTGCTCTATCATGTAGTAGCTTTCTCCTTCTGTTGTATAGCTTATTTATGGCCGGGGTCCACCAGACAGGTCTCCTGCCTTTGGAGGAGTGAGTCTTGGTTTTATTTGGGATAGCATGCTCCATGCATTCCTGTAGGTGTCCATAGAATGCTTTTGTAAAGGATTCTGCATTTTGGGCCATATTTTCCACTGGCCCGGGGGCTTTGAAGGATTCCACCTCGGTTTTGAGAAGTGTGAAGTCTGCTTTTGAGAAGTTCTTCACCGTGGTTTCCTTGGCTAGGGGTGGGGACAGAATATGGATGTCCAGTGAGATTTGTTTATGGTCTGAACTTACCAATGAGGGGTACACCTCTAGTGTGGAGCATAGAGACTCCATGTTGGTGATGACCAGATCCAATATGTTTTCCCATCTTGTGGGAGTAGTGACCAGTTGTTCCATAGCATTTGAGTTTATAAATTCTAGGAACCGTTGGGCGAGGGTGTTTGGGCTTGAGTAGTTTTCCCAATCAATGTTTGGGTAGTTGAAGTCACCCAATATAATGGTGTTTGGAGAGACCTTCATATTCTCCAGTGTTCTCAGGAAAGCTGAGTGAGGTTCCTGTGTTTGGGAGGGTGGTCTGTAGCAGGCTACAAACTGAAAGGCAGTTTTGCCCACTGTTAGTTGCACATGGATGGTCTCCGATGCTTCGTGCAGTGCCACTAACCTGGAGGTGTGGGTATCTTTGATAAATATGGATACTTCCCCTCCTTTTGTGGTTCGGACTGAGTTTTTGGGCTGGAAAGCATGGTATGAAGTATAACCTGTTAGTGCTGGGGTGCTCTCGGGAGCCTTGAACCAGGTTTCTGTTACTGCACAGATATCGATATTCTCCATACTAAGGAGAGACTTGAGTGCGTGCATCTTGAGGTTTAGGCTTCTGGCGTTACTGCACAGATATCGATATTCTCCATACTGAGGAGAGACTTGAGTGCGTGCATCTTGAGGTTTAGACTTCTGGCGTTGAACAGCATTACCCTTAGTTTTATGTAGTATGTAGTTGTATGTATAAAAGAAAGGTTAATGCAAGCATACTTCCTGATGAACAGTACATACAGTACTCACATAACATCTGTGCCATCTAAGATGGCATGTATTCTAAGAATTAAATAGCAGTTATTTAAATTGTTACAGTAAAGAAAATTACAGCAGTATTACAGCACTAAATATACTTTAATTGTATTACTTTTGACTCGCCGCATACATTTTCAGTGAATCAAATCTACATTTTGTCCATGTGACTTCACAAGTCACTGCATTTCTTAGAGAGAGAGTACAGAAACCCTCATGACCACTAAAATCATAGGTGCTGTGGATTGCCCCCACATAACAGAGGTTAGTTTGATTAGAAAGGCTGACCCAGTCGTGGTTCTGAGGAAAACCTGGCACTGTATTACAGCCATTCTGCAACTTCAAATACTACATTTACTGTCATAGCATACATCGAAGTCGGTTGTCTCTAGCACCCTCTTAAAACGGGCACACCGGGATCCCACTAACAAAATGCATATAACTTTTTTCCGATTTGGATCCCACTAACAAAATGCATATAACTTTTTTCCGATTTGGGTTTACAAAGAGGAAACAGTGACTTTACTCCCCCTCACTATAGTTTTTACTCAACTGTGTAGACCACATACCCTAGTACAACACTCGAAGGCAGCAGCAGCAACAACAACTTGTGGGGTTTGCACCCCTCCACCACCACACAATATAAGAATTGATGTCCCTGGTAAGAAATGTTCCCAATACATACTCCAGAATTCATCCCAAACTCTTTTCTGCTTACCAAGATACTGCAAACTGCCATATAAAAAGTAGTTCTAAATTTTTTTTTTTTTCTAACATAAAAAGTAGTCGTCTGTACCTCACACATGCACGCCCATCTATCTACACAATATAGACTTCAAAACCACACACGCCTATGTTTAAAACCTGCTCTCTTACTTTACACCTGCTATGCTTTAATCATCCCACCATGGAATTGGACAAGTACAGCTTTAGCGTCACTATGACTTGTATCAGCAGGGTAATCCAGGGTGGTGCGTCCTTGAGAAAGGGCCACCAGAGGTAATGTTAAGTGCAGTTTTCAGTATCTGTTATTAAGCCTCTACTTCTCCGTACAGTCAGCACACACACAGCATGACAGGTTAATGTATGCTCCTGAACACTTATCTGTTCAGGATAGGAATATTAGAGGAGAAGGATCCTGTCCGACCCAGTTAAACTCTTTACATCCTCAGCTGCCCTCAGTCCAAAAGGGATGACTAATTTGGGCAAGCACTTTTCTCTTATGGTAACATACCACACTTGCAAATAACCTGAGCTGTGGTCAAGAAAGATGGTCTGAAATCAGCCAGAACCGAGAAAGGTAATAAATGTGAACTCAAACCAACTACGATTACTCATAAATAAATACGGGCTATCACGAACATGCATAGATTAAGCACTAATATCCAGGTATTTTATAATCGCCGTCAAAAACTGGCCTTCTCAATTTGATACCTAGGAGTATAAATTATTAGTTTACAAACATGTTGGCATTCACAGTAACAGAAAATAAAAAAGTCAATTCCCCTTGATGTTCCCCTTGCCAAGATGAACTCCAAGAGGAGCAAAATACCAAACAAGCCATCGCTGGTACCAAAACGCCGGATGCAATGATGAGGCAATGATTCCACCAATGAACATGGGAAAGTAGAAAATAAAATTGTATTAAAACAAAAAATAAACACCATCTTCACAACATAACACTGATCGAAGAAAACGAAAAAAAAAAAAGTGTCCAACCACGCATATGCACACAAACAGCATACTCTACAGAACGCTCAAACCCACTGCTTTCCTCTTTACCGACAGTTAAGCTTTCCTTTCAAGGGAGTCCTCTCCTCGTGTTAAGCTAACAAATAAGTAAAACCACACAATTACTCTCCTTAACACAACACGTGAGCTAAAATGGACTATATTCTAAATTACTTTCTAACTCACCAACAGAAAAAAATTATCGGTGTCTCCATTTCTGTTCATAAAAACCCATACTCAAGACCCCTTCCCCACTACCAGATATAACAAAAGTTGGAAAATTCTTACTATTTACCTCCGACATCGATGCCATTGCGTCCATGGTGAAACCTGCAGCCCAAACCGATCACATAGATGTGGCAGGCGGGGGGGAATGGAAGAACACAGTAGGGGGCCATGCTATTTGCTGTGGAATCGTGCTTTGGACTATGGAAGTGGGGGAGGGTGCAAATGCTACAATACGGACGGTGAAACTGAAAAGTGAAGAAGTAGTAAAAGAAACTAAGTAAGTTAAGTCAGTCAATTTGCACCCTTTATGAGGCCAGAATGTACGGCGGCTGCCTATGCCTAAGGCCGACCATGTGGACAGGAGCGCTCCCACAAGTCTATGCAGTTTTAAACTGCATAGACTGCCTGGGAACTCACTGGGGAAATGCGTTGGGGTCAGACTGCAACGTCGGCAGTCAGGGGAAGGATCGGATTGGAGTTTGCTGCAGGGGAAGATCTCGCAACGGGCAGGGTAAGGATCTGGATTGGAGTAGAGTTTGCGACGGGCAGGGTCGGATTTGCTTACTGGATGTATGGTGGCTGCAGTCTCGTCGGGATTTACGTACTGGATGTATGGTGGTTTTGCGGACAGTGATTTACTACAGGACCAGGTAAGTGGAGTGTGTGTGTGGTTTTGCATTTACTACAGGACCAGGTGTGTGTGTGGTTTTGCATTTACTACAGGACCAGGTGTGTGTGTGGTTTTGCATATACTACAGGACCAGGTGTGTGTGTGGTTTTGCATTTACTACAGGACCAGGTGTGTGTGTGTGTGTGTGTGTGTGTGTAAATGCCTCAGGTGGGATGTACTGGTGATTAGACTCATGGTGGTGTGGTAGGGAATACCTCAGGCTTGAACCCTGTACCTTGTATGCAGGTGTTAAAGACCTGAATTCCCTACCCACCACCATTTGTAAAAAAATTGCAGATTTTTGCTTCATATTTGATCTGATCTATTCCTCATAATATCTGTGGTTTTTAAATATTGCAATGCTTGAAATTTGATGGTGCAGTGGTAGCATTGATGCCTCACAGCTATAGGTTCTTGGGTTTGGTTCTTGGCTGGGGTGCCTTCTTTGTGGGGGGGGGGGGTCTGTATTTTCTCCCTGTGTTTGTGTGGGTTTGCTTTTGTGTCCTCCCATGTTACAAAGGCATGTCTGCATTATTTCTTCCTGGGCCTCTGCTGAGAATTGTTTTATTTTGTTCCAAGCCAGACTGTCTTGATTAACAAATGTTAAATAAAATTGACAGGCATTTGAATTTCAGACTTCAGGTTTCTGAATGTTTAATTCCTTGCATATTTGATGGTGCAGTGGTAGTATTGTTGCCTCACAGCTATAGGGTTTCTGGTTTGATTCTTGGCTGGGGTGCCTTCTGTGTGGAGTTTGCATCTCCTCCCTGTGTTTGTGTGGATTTGCTCTGGTGCCCTGTCATTTTACAAAGACGTGTCTGCAGTATTAATCCCTGGGTCTCTGCTGAAAATTGTTTTTGTTCTGTCAGCAGTAAAACTGACAGGCATTTGAATTTCAGACTTCATGTTCTTCAGAATACATAGTAACACAACCTTTTTTTCTAGCAATTTTCTAAGTTTATAAGATGAATATTTTAAATTTGTCCCTATTTTTGGGACTGTATTCCCCCATTATTGGCTTCGTCCAGGTTTTTGTGCTAAGGTTGACCGCTATGGCAAGAACTGGATTCACTGAATATGTTTGAGGGCTGTATTCCCTCATTACTGGGTTTACTGGGTTTGTCCAGGTGTTTTGTACTATTTATATAGCCATTTAAGTTTCAGTCTTCCTCTCTTTCACAAAGCAGCTGATGTGGCGTAGTGGTATGTTACTCTGACTGTTTTGCTCAGGGACCTTGGCAGTAAAATGTATGGTGGTAACACAACATTTTATTCTAGCAACTTTCCAAGATTATACAAGCAATGTTTAATGTGTCCCTGGTTTTTGGGCTTTTGACCCCCCCCCCCCCCAAATACATTTTGGCTTTTTCCAGTGTTCTTGTGCTGCGAAGTTGAGATGCAGTTGAGTATTGAGTAGATTTTACAAGGAGCTGAGAGCTGCAGGGGAACAGAAGTTTAGTGTTTTGCCTTGTTAATACTATAGCACAACAGGTTGTGTACTTGCTTTTGATGCAGAAGGCTGTGGGTTCTACTCCCACAAGGGGTGCATGCTGCCGTACTGAGAATGTTCTCCTTGGTGAAGATACTAACTATGAGTCTGTTATGAGTTTGCCATCCATTTCCTCTTGCAATATTATTACTAGCTTATCATATTTTAATGTAATATAGGCAATTTATTCCTGAGGGGCAACAGACACTTTATTTTTCGATGAAACCATGAAATATAAAGGTGATTGCTAGCAGCAACCTCTTCATTAGTTACAGATTTCTTTAATGTGGAATTATTTAGATGACTTTTACTTCAGAGATTGTGCATATTTACTGATAATGGACTGTAGAATTGTGCATATTTACTGATAAAGGTGGACTGTAGAATTGTGCATATTTACTGATAATGGTGGACTGTAGAATTGTGCATATTTACTAATAATGGTGGACTGTAGAATTGTGTATATTTACTAATAATGGTGGACTGTGGAAGTCTGAGTAGACTTTTTTATGATAAACGTTCTCAACTGGGCAGTTTTGCCATTATGGGTGCATACGTTTTGTTTCATTGCTTACTGGAAAAATGTTCAAAACAAATTTAAAACACCCTCTAACAACTGTACTGTATTGTACAAGGAATATAATTTTAGTACAATGAGGAAGGTGTATCAAAGAGCACATGTATGTTTCATATGCAAGGGGCCTATGATTTGAAAACAGCCCAAAATTAATCTTTATCTGCCACTGGAAAAATGTATTTTCTTTGAATGTGGGTTTCAATGCTGTTTCAATGAATGTGAGTTTCAAGGGCAGAGAAGTTTTAATGCTAAGTTTTCATTGTGAGACTGCATTGCTTTGTTTAGCAGATGACTTAGTGTTTGTGCTGTAAAATACAAAATAAAACTTTCAAATGAAGTCCAACTCATCATAGAAGTAAAGCAGTATGCACATTAGTGTTTATGGTAAATGGAGTGAAATAGCCAAGTAATGGTTCATTGGAATGGCTGCAGAGGCTCCATTCAACCATGATTTTGTCAGGGGGGAAGGGCAGCAAACTTAGACAGGCCCAGCTGAGCTATACCTCCCAACTGTCCAGATTTTCAAAGAATGAATAGATTTTTGCTTCTTATTTTTGGTTTGTTCTTCATAAAATTTGTAGTTTTCTGGCAAATCATTTAGGAATTAAGCCACTAAATAATGATACACTGAGTTTCAGACTTCATAACCTTCAGAAAAATGCATGTTAAAGAAAGAGCTGTTCTATCAACTGTCTTAATTTATACAAGAGCAATTTTTAGTACTGTTTATATGTGCCCCCAATATATTTGGCCTTGTTCAGATTTACTGCATTAACAGGTTGAGAGGTACATGCAAATAAATTGCTTTATAGAATTAGGCATAGCCAACCTCTCAACTGTCCCCGATTTTTGGCTCAAAATGTTGCTCTTCCCCCTAATAATCCCTCTGCAAAATAGCAATTTTGGAAGAAAACATGGAGGGTTTACAATTAAGAAATAACTGTAATAATCAAAGTTATAGATTACTTGAAATGCATGTAGATTCTTTTATTTTGTCAGCTGCTCAAGGTAGCAGTACTAATATTAAAGTGTCCCTTCTTTGGCAGGTTCCCAGCTGTATTGTGTGTCTATTTTATATTTTTGAATCACATTTTTGGTCCATTTTTCATAAAAATGTGTGTTTTGGCAAATTAGTGACAAATCACTAAAGACTCAAGTTAGAAAATGACAGACATTTGAGTTTCAGATTTTATACCCTTCAGAAAATTCATACTAATGCAAGACCTATTCTATTATCTTTCCAAGTTTATTAGAGCAGTATTTAAAAATTGGCCTTATTTTTGGGCCTTTGTCCCACTTCTGTGTATGGCTTTGTCCAGATTTCTTGCTCTTGAGGTTGAAAGGTATGACAAATGTGTCAGGGCCATCACAGTCAGCCAGAGACATTTCAAATTGTGACATAGTTGTTGCACCCCACTCCCCTATGTAGTGACTCTGGATGTGTCCAAGCAAGGCAAGGAGTAGTTGTGTCTACCTTGGATGGGGAGGACACACTGCATAAGTACTACAGTGGCTTTTCATCTGTCCTTGATTTTGCAGAATGGTCTGGTTTCTGTCATATTTTTGTACTGTTGATTTATGCTTATTACTCAAAGTGCCTGTTGCTCTGTGTTTAAGTAGCAATGCTTTAATGACCATAAGGTAAGCTTGTCTGAGATCGTAAGATGCAAGTAAGCTTTAATAAGCATACTGTTAAAGAATTGCCAACATTGAAAGCCTTTCTGTTGTTGCCATGCAGAGAATACTTGACTAGATAATGTATAAGCCTTGGGTATTAAAGGACAGGATTCCATTATTTTAAAAAGCTCATTACACTTGTTGGAGACTTCCAGTCATCTCTATAGACTTTACCTGTAAACTAAACAGAATGCCAATCATGTGTGGTCCATAACCTGTACAGTAATCCTTTAAGCAATGTATCTTGAGCTTGTTTCTTGTTTGCTTTTCATTTTTTACTTTGATCATGTTTTCCCCATGAAACAAGTTGTCAGGCAGCAGTCTTTTTTGGATAAGAAACATTTTTACAAGTGGGGGCATCGCAGAGATTTCTACTTTCAGCATGTTACTTGGTACTTTAATAAAGCTGAATATATTATAATTAGAACTACAGTGCAAGGAGAAGTGGTTTGAGTTGAGTGCTTCTGGTTTTTCTTATACTTGATTTTGACTGGCATTCCAGTAATGTATTTAAAAAGTAATTTATTTTTTCATGCCTCACAACCTTTTGTTTCCATCTAGATATTAAGTAAGCTGTCATGCAACTAATGCATTGAAATATTTTTATTCTTCTACACTTGTTTTTGTCTTGATTGGACTTTCATAATGATGGTTTGCCACCCAGGGCAGCGTATTTAATTAAAGTTAGTTTTTGTGGTTTTGTGCATAGCGCCTCCCCTTTCTAGTTGACCACACCCCTTCCTCTTGACTCCACCCATTCAGCTGTCTCCTGCAGCCCCCCTGTGATTTGAAGTCACCAGCCACCACTGCATTTTAGATACATTTCTGCAGTACGTTTTGCAACTTAGTTTTCAAAATTTGATTCATTCTTTCTACCATGCCTGAAGCCTGAGGTCTATGTGGACGGTGATACTTCATCTGAATATTTAGAACTTTACAAATCTGTTGAGTAATCTGACTCATAAAATGAATACCTCTATCTGACTGAATACAACATGGTACCCCAAAACAGGGTATAAACTCATAAAAAATCTTCTTGGCCACTGAGGCCACATAATTTTTAATGCATGGCTATGCTTCTACCCAACCAGAGAAAACATCAATCAAAACTAGTACATATTTAAACCTTGAACACATTAGTAATTCTATGAAATCATACTGTATACAACAAAAAGGTCCCTAAGACTGCGGTGGTGGTGCTGCTGTAGTATTGTCGCCTCACAGTAAGACGTTCTCCTGTTCGATTCTCAGCTAGAGCGTCTCCTGTGTGGAGACATGCATGAATGGGCGTACCTTCATTGAAGGTTGTGCATCAGAGCTGGCAACTCAGCACGTAAAAATCTACTGCCAATCATTAGTGGATTAGTCGCTGTGGCGACCTAATCGGGAAAAGCCGAAAGACACCACAACAAAAAGGTCCCTATGGCTTTTTAATATGCTGAGTGAGAAACAGCTACTGATTCAGAAATTTTAAATTAAAGACATATATTGCATGTTTGTACAAGATGCTGAACAATGTCTGAAGCATAAGGGGCATACCAGTCAGTCAAAATCTTTCTTATTAAAGTATTTTTCCCAGATGGGAAGGTAAATGATAAGCCCATGCCAGTTGCAGTAAAAGAGTTCATGATGCTACTAACATTCCATGCGGATGGCACTAAAGTGAGTCTGGGGAATGACAGCAGCCGTCACAGATCCGCCTTACTCTTTTCAGAGTCATCAGCTTGGTTCTGAAAGACAGCACGTCCTGCAAACTTATAGGTATATTTTCAACTTTAAGAGGCTGCAAAAAAAGAAGCCTGAACATGATTTAATAAAGCTGCCGCTCTATCAGCAAAGGTATTTCCTACTGTTTCAAATTAGTTATTTGACCTATGAGTGGCACATTAAACAACAGCTATTTCCTTAAGGAGAAGCAGGGCATTTAACAATTCAGTGATAAACACTGCATTTTTAATTTTTGTCCCTGCAAAGGTCAAATAACTTCTTTCTCTCCAGAGTTTTCCAAAATCATGAACCTCTCCACAGGCGTATCTTGAATCAGTGTACACAGTAACAGTCTTTCCCTGTGCTAGCTTGCAAGCTTCAGTAATAGCTACTAATTCTGCTACTTGAGCTGAAACATTTCCCTGCAATTGTCCAGTCAATAATACTTGATCAGTACTACAGACCATAAAAGCGGCTGTCAATTGTTAGTCATCGCTCTGATACATTATCCATCGATGAACAACATTATGTCAGGGTTCTGCAGAGGAGTATCTCAGAGATCAGGTCTAGGGGGAAACACATTGTTAACAACAAAAACACAATCATGAGGTTCACTTTCATAAGCAGTAGGGATAAGACAGGCTGGATTCAAGGCAGGGCATCTAATAATTTGCAAAGACGGATTACTAAATAGAGCTAGATCATAGTTGGAAAGTCTAGAGGCAGAAAGATATTGTGTTTTAGTCTTTAATAACAAAGCATTAACAGCATGTAGAACTGCAACAACAAAAGTATCATGACCCAGAATAGGTGCCACTGCCATATCAACTAACCAGGCAGTTGCAGCTACAGCTGTAAGGCAAGGGGGAAGTGCAGCTGCCACTGGTTCAAGATTTGTACTGTAATAAGCAACTGGTCTAAAGTCATCATTTTTTTTCTGTGCTAATAATAATAATACTACCTTACTGCATTCACAACAGAAAAGAAAGGACACTTTTGTTTAGTCTAGCAGTCCTAATGCTGGAGAATTTTAAAGAAGGTGATTTTAACTGAGTAAAAACTTGTTCATTGCAGGGTTGCCATGGGAGGGGCTCAGGGGTGTCCTTTTTCAATAGTTCTAATAAAGGTTTAATTACTTCAGCATAGTTGGATATCCACTGTCTAAAATAGCCTGCTAAATCAAGAAATGATCTAAGTTGTTTTAGAGTAGTAGGTCTCACTGCTGTCTTTATAGCTGCAACTCAAGAGGGCAAAATGTGTCGTGCATTTTCAGAGATTAGATGTCCTAAAAACTGGACTTGTGATTCCCAAATAGATCTGGTTACTTTAAATCCTAACTCAGCTAGTTTAGTTAACAAGAAAACAGTATCAGTCTGACAGTCAGCTAAAGAATTAGGTGCTATGAGAAGATCATCTACTTACTGTGCTAAGGCAGACCTGAAAGGTAACTGCATTTTATCCAGCTGCTTTCTCATTTCTCATTTCATTTTTACAATAATGTGGGTGAGTCTACATATCCTTGGGGTAAGCATGTCCATGTGTATTGCTGTCCTCTATATGTAAACACAAACAAATACTGACTATCACGGTGTATTGAGATAGAGAAGAAAGTTGTGGAAATATCAATAACTGAAAAGGTGGTAGCAGAAGGGGGAATTGAGCTAAGAATAGTTGCTGAGTTTGGTACTGTGGGAAAAGCAGGCACAACTACTACATTCACAGCTCTCAGATCTTGGACAAATCTATGTGTCTTTGCTAGTTTTTTTTACAGGCAAAATGGGTGTATTCAAGGACTTCTAGTAGGAATAATTATGCCTGGTTGCAGTAACGCTGAAATAACTGGTTCAATTCCTGCTTCTGCTCCTACAGAAAGTGGATATTGTGCTGCCATGAGCAGATGTTCATAAGGTTTTAATGTAATTTGTACTGGTGAAGCATCTCAAATAAGTCCTACCTCATTTTCATGGGTTCTCTATAACTGCAAAGGAACTGTATTTAGTAATTCTACAACTGATAGCTATACAGGTTATATGTCAGTAAGGAAAGAAAAGAACATTTCCTCATCCATAACACCTGCAACAGCACACATCTGCATCACTAGAGACTCATTGGGAACATTTAAATATATTCCATCTGGTGTATAGAATATTGTATATTGCAACTTACAGAGAAGATCCCTACCTAAAAGATTAAGGGGTGTAGAGTTTCCAATGAGAAAAGTATGTTGGCCCTAACTGAATGGGAATTGAAACTGTCTCGGGGTAGTTTAAAGAGACTCCAGATACCCTGATTTCTTACACTGAGTTGTGTGACAGAGGGAGATTCTTGGCCATGGAAGCATTTAACATTGATCTAGTAGCTCCAGTATCTATTAGAATGAGAATATTGCTATCTTGAACTTTAATGTTAATGAATGCTCCTTTCTGGTGTACAGGTATGAAAGGAAATAGCTGTGATTCCTGTTCATGGCTATCCTGTTTATCTTGTTGCCAAGCTGGTGGCTGTCAAGGGGTTTTCCATGTAGGAGGTTGTTGCCTCACATTTTGGTGCACATTTTGCTGACCTCGTGGTGGCAGCTGATTTTCAAATGGATTGTTAGATTGCATTGGCGCATCTATTGGCTGCAGGAAAGGACAGTTGTCCCTCTAATGATCACCTTGGCTGCAGTTAAAACACATATTTGAATTTGATCTTTGTCCCTGTCCTTGTTAATTTGAAATATTATTAAAATTTTGAGGAAATGGGCCTTGATTTTGAGAAAATCTAAATCTATTACATCCCCCTCTTCCTCTTCTATTGTTGGTAAACTGTTGGAGGTGTAGGTTTAATAATTTTTCCTGTCACTCCTCTTGTCACTGTTGTTTTTCATGAATAAGGGTGTCTGCGAAATATTGGACCTGATTAACAGGTTCATGAAACCCCAAACGTGTCCAGGTTAAACAAATCTTTCTTAGCTGGTCTCAAATGGGGATAATAAAGTACTGGCAAAACCAGATGAGAGACCACTTGCTGCCAGACCTTCACTAGGTTCTGTATAACCTGAGAAGGCTTCAAAGGCTCTATCATGCACTGTAAATAAGATTCAATTGACTCGCCTCTCTGTGTGACTGCATTTATCCAGGACCAATTAGGTACCAGTGGACATACTATAGTAATGGCCTGAAATAAGTGATTCCTAGCTGCCTGAAAAGCCTCTATATCTGTATGCTGGGGAATAAGGTCTGGCATATTAGCATGATCCCAAATACATTTAAATAGATCAGGTGGAATGGATGTGTCCATCACTACTCTGAGATCGTCTAAAGTAGGATTTTGCAACTGAACATGCCCTTTTAAGATTCTTACATATTTTTCTGGATTGTTCTGATTGATCGGAGAGAGTTCAAAATAGCTTGAAAATCAACAGCAGACCAAGGGAGGACCACATTTACACATTTATAGTGAAAGGTGTTGCTTCATCTCTGTTGTGTGCTGGGTTCGAGACTTGTCACAAAAGATGTAGGTGGACAGTTGGAGTAATTACACTATCTCCCTCTTCCTCCAAAGAGTACTCAGAATTATCTTTATCTGTATTGAATGTATCAGGACCAAAATAACCATCCCTATCCATAATTATCAGGAATTGAGTAACAAATTTACGTGAACACAGCTTTTGTCATCTAGGAAGAGAAGATAATACACCCTTTATACATTACCTTGGAAAGCTAATAAGCATTTGAGGTAATTTAGACTGTGTACAGTCAGAAACAGAAGTAGAGGAAGACATTTTAGGTTGGCTAGAGGAAGGAGGCAACTGAGGATGTTGAGTTGTGTGGCTAGTAGAGGTGGACAACTCAGAAGGTTGCCTTCCTTGACAAGGTGGTGGAGTAGTAATCTCTGAGGTGGAAGAAGAGATACCAGAATCTTGTTGGTCAGTGGGATATGGTGGTGCATTATAAGGTGGTAGTGGTGGTGCGGTGGGCAAAACTAAGCAGTCATCATCAGAAAACCCACCGCAGTTAAGTTTAAATTTCTGTAGTCCCCTAAGAGGATAGAGTCCATAATGACCCTGCCCCTGACAATCAGAATGTTGTAGATGATTAGACAACTTATTAGTCATTTGTAACTGTGTTTTAAGTTGCAGCATTATGTTTCAAACTACAAACATAAAATATTTTTCTCTATCTTTAGATTCTATCTGCCATGCATTAAAGGCTGGCCAGCAGCCAGCAGTGACTTTATTACCTTTTTCTCTAATTCTTTTTTGTAAGTGTAACAGAATGGTTTTATCAAAAGTACCTGCAAGTGGAAAAGTCAATGTGCCATCATTTAGTGAGCTTGTGCGATTTATCTAAGTAAAGACAGCTATCTTTGTTACAATTCTGAAATATATGTCTTGCAGGAGTACCATGCTCTGATTCTTTTAAAGTACCCATATCCACAGCCATTGTAAAGAAAATTTACAATGTTAATACAAAAACATAAAAGAAATCCCACTCACATGCTAACTCATAGGCATACAAAAGCTACACTTACCTGTAGAAACCTGAAAGTGTGCTAAGACCGAAAGTTCAAAAGAGAGGTGCAGTTACGAATTGATGCTACAGAAAATACACTAGACAGAAAACTGTCAAAGGGCCCAGTGAAGTGATTTTCTATAGAAGTAGCTCTAGGCAGTTTGAAAACAAAATCCAAGGGTTTAAGGCACCATCTGTTAAGGTTTAACCATAATAAAATAAACTTCAGTCATTGGCAGATTAAAATATAATGTATTAAAAGAAATAACACACACTTGTAGGAAACAGTACTCAGGAAGTCACATCTCCACAAACAAAAGAATTCATAATCTTTCATAGGAAAACTTTATCAAAGCAGTAAACTTTATCAGTTGTACCACTGCTAGCATCCAATAGAAAAATGTTAACTAATATAGTTCATAATACAGTTTATTTTTCAGACCATTACTAAATATCTAATAGAAATCCATCAAGTTTAGTAAAAAATAGATATGCAACTTCTTATCTACATTTCTAGCTAATTATGAAATAAGTTTCTTTTTACCATGTGATTTAGAAAGAATGGTAACTTCGGCTCAATAAATGAAACTTCACATCCTGTACATTTCCATGCTTCTGCTTATGCTGTTGCAATACATACAGTAACTTTTTAGGACACACATACACTAACCTTCTATAACATATGCAATTTCATTTTAACTCTTTACAGAACCAATTATTTATTTATTTATTGACATTTGCTAACCGGGTTAGTCCAGTTGGGCCAGGAGCCCTTTTTCAGTGGAGACCCGAGGAGAAAAGCTCCAGTTACAGACAGTTTAAGTATACATAACAGTTTAGTTTACAATTAAAAACAATTATTAGCAGTAAAATTTAAAGCAATTCACAGTGAAAAGTTAAGATGCATAACAGGGATAAGATCAGTAACACTAAGTACAAATAAGTACTGTACTTCAAAATATATATATTTTTGTTTATGTAACTGATGTATAACTGATGTGGTAAGGTGTATAGTCAATACTGCCCTCCTTTTAAAATCTTTTCTCTCAACAACATCATCCATTTATCTTAAAGGCATATTACCAGCCTGCATAATTAAACAATGTTATAACATAAAAAACTTGCCATAGATTTTCATAGTAGTAAAATCGGTAAAATCACAGTAAAATATTTCAGCATAAATCCCACAACAAAAAAGTAATACATGCGTATAAAAATACATGTAAAAAATAGACCTATAAGTTCATAGCTCTAAGCTTTAGCATACTTGCAACTGAAACATTTTCATTCAATCCAGGTGGGTCTTGTGAATTTAAATGGAATTGCCACAGCAATTCCCTAGACTCTAAATTTATTACCCAAGAGCCACCCCTTGGATTCGAATTTTACCTTTTCTAAGACCCCAAATCTAAATGATGATGTTCACAAGTCATAGTGTGCTTACACAATGCATTATTCAAACTTCTCTTTTGAATATCATAGGTGTGCATATAAATGCACGTATTCAACACTCTTTCAGTCTTACTATGTAAAACGCATCTCAAGGGTCACATAATGCAATGTAGTACAGCTCTAGCTGTAAAGCAATTACATGAACCAGCTAATTTGATTTTCATTTTACCCTCATTTAAAACAATAAAATCTTCTAGTATATATGAGCACTGATTACACCACCCACATTTAGCCATTCCTTTCATGGGCACTAGATTTCTACTTAGAGGGGTTTCAAAACTACATTTTAAGTTTTTACCCCTTTTATATATGAAATCAGGGCATTCATCAACAGCTGCTGAAATATTCTTACAGTATCTGAATTTAATAATGGACAATATTTACAAATTATCTTCTTAATGTTTCTGTTGTTGGAGTGATGGCTTAACACAAGCCTTTTAGTAAAATCCTTGCACGAAGGTGGCTTTTCTAACATTAATTTTTTTGTCTCAAAATAGGATTAAATCCTGAACTTCTTAACCTAACCACCTCATTTCTGATCTCATTAACAAAGGTTTCAGGGTAATCCCTGTCATAAAACATTTTTAGCAACTTCCCACATTCATCAGCAAAAAACACATTATCTGTAATCATCCTAGAAATACAGACAAATTGGCCTTTTACTAGAGATCTCTTTTGGGACAAAGGATGACAGCTCTGAAAATGTAAATACGAGTTTGAAACTGTGGGTTGCCTGTACACAGTTGATTTTAGTTGGCCATTTTCTTTGTAAATCATTACATCTAGCTAGTTGCAAAAATTCTCATAAACATTAAATGTAATATTAATGTAATCCACAAATTCCTCCAATCTAGAACAGAAGTTATTCGACATTATAAAAATGTCATCCAAACATCTCATGTACATCAGCCAGCTGGACGTAAACTAGGAATTAAAAACATAATTAACTTCCCACAACCACATTACAGTGTTAGAATAAAGGGGTGCACATATAGCACCCATTGTTACCCCTTGCACCTGTTTGTAATATTCTCCTTCAAAGTATACAAAATTGCTGCCAAGGACAAGTTCCATAAAGTTCAATAACATAGTATACTGTATTGCCGTTACCGTTGGTTATGCCAACTAAGGCTTCAAAGAATCTGTCTAAACCATTCTTTAAAGGAATGTATCCAAATAAGTCAACAATATCAGTACAAATGAACAAAGCATTATTTGCAAACATTTCAGGTATAAACCATCTCAAAAAGTCCCAAGAGTCTTTTAAAATATATGGCTGTTTTTACACAAAATATTTTATGTTCTGATGAATATATATTGCCAATGGAATAGCCTTTGATTGTCTAGCAGATATAATAGACCTCAAGGGTGGGTTGTGTACTTTCTTATGGACCTTTGCTATACCAAATATCACAGGAATTATAGGTTTCCCTATGTACAGAAACTCAAATACACTTTTAGATATATAGCCACTTAAAATAAGCTCATCTAAATATAAGTCAATTCTTTGGTATACTACATTAATTTTTCCTAATGAGGCCAGTACATATTTGGAAACATTGAACAATAATACGAGCATCTTATTTATTTATTTTATTTATTTACATTTGTTTACCAAGAAATTCTGACTGGACGCAGGTCCTTTTTCAGAGGATGCCCGGGGAGAAAAGCTCCACATCATGTACATGATAAATAGAGATACAAAGTTGCAGCAATAGTAGACAACATTACAGGTTGTTGGCTTTAATACAATAACAAGATATTAATTATCAACAGTATATACAGTAAATGTTGCAAGTTAAGATAGTTTATTTATTTATTTATTTATTTATTTAACATTTGTTGACCGGGAAAGTCCGACTAGGTTCCACAGATCCTGTTTTCAGCGGTGGCCCGGGGAGAAATGCTCCAGAAGCATGTCTTTAGTTTCTTGTCATTTATAATATTAGCAACAAAGTTGTCAGACAAGATTTTAAAGTTTAAAGTTCTAAGCTTGTTTCCTACCTTTCCTGTAAGTCGTCTAGTCCAGATACAGATTTGCTGTATCCAGGACTGTTTGTAAGCTTCTGAGCCCCCAAGCCTTTCTGTGTTGAAGGGAAGCCTTCTAGCTTAATTTTGTTTCTTAGAACTAGACAGTTTTCTAGTTTCAGCACTTAAATCTGATTCTTTGAGCTCAGCACTTGTTCAGAACTCATTGTAAGCACTAAATAAGCTACAAATTACTACAGCACTCAACTTTCTTCACTTGTCTAGAGAAAAACAGTTTTTAGTACTTAATAAATAAGCACCTATCCAAGCATGTGTAAGGGTCAGCTCCCGGTGATTTCTCCTGTCTACTTGATGAATCTGGGCATCTTGGGGCAATGCAGCAATTGCCTCATGTACACAGACAACCCTCTCCTTCTACCACCTAACACTACAACCTGTGAGAGATGCACTTATATAGCCAAACTGGAAGCAAAGCTCTCTTCACCCAGGACTGGACTAGACAGTCAAGAGGAGAAGGTAAACATTTGCACCGAACCACACTCATCACATAGCCCCTCAAAACCTACATCACCAAAACACACACACATAGAAACAGAAAACACACACCTACATTTGCGGAGGCCCTCAAAAAAAATCTACCCAACAACAGGGACCTCCAAAGCAGAAACGCAAGCAACCTCCACCCCCAACACAATCCAAATGACACATAGCCCACAAACTCAGTGTGCCACTCAACCACAGCCCATAAGGCATAACAATGTACCCAACACTCTAGTCATGGGTGACTCTATAGTCAGGCACACTGATGTTCCACTCACCAGGCTAAACAAGGAGAAATTAACTGTCAGCTGCCTGACAGGTGCCAGGATCTGCCACATAATGCTTGCACTCAGGTCACTCCACAATAAGTACAAATATGACTCTGTCATTGTCCATTTTGGTGTGAATGACCTGAGACATTCCTCCCTGGACTACATAAAAAGAGACATGGAGAAGCTGTCTGATCTTGTAGCCCAGGCAGGTATGACCCTAGCCCTGAGTAGCATCCTGCCATCACCCAGAATGATATCACAGTACAAGGACAAAATGATTGACTTCAACAATTGACTAAGCTTCTGGTGTCATTCTAAGGGGATCCAGTATCTGTCTGCCTGGGATGACATGATCCACAAACCACAATGCTTTACCAGAGATGGCCTGCGCCTGTCGCCCTTGGGATTCCGGATACTGGGTAAGGCTCTTGCCACCCCTATAGTGCCTTTTTTAGGCAAGATTCAAATGACAAATTCACCACCATAACAGGTACAAGCAAACTAAATCTGAGGGTAATGCTACTTAATGCTAGAAGTCTAAACCTCAAAATGCACTCACTAGAGGCACTCCTTAAAATGGAGAACATCGACATCTGTGCAGTGACAGAGATCTGGTTCAAAGCTCCAGAGAGCACCCCTGCATTACCAGGCTATAATTCATACCACACCTTTCGGCCACCTAACCTGGACCGAAGCACTAAAGGCAGAGGTGTGCCCATACTCATTAAGGATATCCACACCTCCAGGCTAGTTGCTCAGCATAATGCATCCGAGATTATCCAAGTGTAACTAACTCTGGGCAAGACCACAATCCAAATTTTAGCTTGCTACAGATCCCCCACCATGCCCCAGGATTCCCACTCTTTTCTTGATACACTGGAAAATATTAGGGTACAACCTAACGCCCTAATAATGGGCAATTTCATCTACCCCAACATTAACTGGGAAAACTACTCATGTACCAACTCTTGTGCTCAACATTTTCTGGAATTCATAAATTCCAACTCCTTGGATCAACTTATCCACACCCCCACCAGGGGCAGCAATATCCTAGATCTGGTCATTACCAACATGGGCAACTGGTGTTCCACACCAGAGGTCAGTTCCTCGTTGGTCAGATCCGACCACAAGCAAATCACCCTAGACATCCACATCCCACCCCCACCCCCCATTAGGGAAACCACCATAAAAAATTTCTCCAAAGCCAACTTCACACTTCTTAAGACAGAAGTGGCAAACTTCACGACACCCATACTGACAGACAATAGAGGTACGACTGCTGAATCCTATACAATTGCACTTTATAAGCACTTACACAAGTGCATGGATCATGCAATCCCTAACAGAACCAAGATGCTATCCTCCAAAAAAAGGAAGTCAATCTGGTGGTCCCCTGCCATAAACAAACTTTACAACAGAAGAAAGAAACTGTTGCAAAAAAGAGTAAAATCCCATGATTGGAGGAACTTCGTGGTCAGCCTCAGTAAGAAGCTGAGATTCCTCATAAAATCCTCCAAAGCTAGTTATGAAAACACAATCGCTACTGATTCTAAAGACAACCACAAAGCATTCTATAGCTATGTCAAGAATCTCAATGGCAACACTCAGATCTGCTCTGAGTTACAGCACAATAGCACTAAATATACAGAACCAACTGATATTGCCAACATCCTGGCAGATAGGTTCAATGCTAACTTTACCCCCCTCTCACCCCCTAAAGGGCTCATCTCTATACCAAAAGAATGCAAAGTTCCTGTAATCATGGTTGCACAGGTAAAAAACACACTCTCCAAAGCCAAGAACACAGCATCCATGGGACCTGACAACATCCCAGGCTACGTTCTACATGAATTACAGAGTGAACTGGCACCCCACCCAAGTACCATGTTCAATTATAGCCTCACCTCAGGCTTTTTGCCCACTGAATGGCGCAGAGCAATGGTTATCCCACTCCACAAAGGGGGAGCCAGCAGAGACCCCAGGAACTACAGCCCCATTAGCCTGACGAGCCTGGTCTGCAAGGCTATGGAACGTATCATCATGGAACTTATAAACAATGACATTGGTAATCTCCAAACTCTGGACCCTACCCAGTTTGGGTTTGTAAAAGGCAGATCATGTCTCCTAAACCTGACAGACTTCTTTGAAGTGGTCACCAAAGCCGTAGATGAGGGTATGGTGGTTCACACAGCCTATCTAGATCTCAGCAAGGCATTCAACACCATCCCCCACTCTGGAATTATAGATAAACTCACTAAACTAGGTATAAATCCCTAAGTCACAAGATGGGCTGCCAACTGGCTCACTGACAGAACCCACACTGTGAAAGTAGCAGACTCTAAATCCAACTTCACACCAGTGACAACTGGAGTACCACAGGGTTCAGTCCTAGGTCCTCTCCTGTTTGGTATCTACTTCTCTGAAGTACAGGCTAACACAAAAGGCCTTTGGCTAACAAAGTTCACAGATGACTGCAAACTAGGAGCCATAATCAAAACTCCTAATGATGTGGACATCCTAAAAAAGGGCCTCACTGAGACAGATGCCTAGTGTCAAAGTCATGGCCTCAAGCTCAATGCCAAAAAGTGCATTGTCATCCCTTTTGGTAAAAACTCTGTACCCATGAACTACCACATAGGCGGTAGTCTACTTAACACTGAACATGTGATAAGAGACCTTGGGACACAGGTGGACAGTAGTCTCTCCTTTGATAATCACATTGCCACAATAGTCTGGAAATCCTTCTACGTGGCACACCTCATCACAAAAGGTTTCTCATCCAGGAAAAAAGAAGTCATTGTTCCCCTCTACTCATCACTCATTAGGCCCATTATAGAGTACAATGCCCCTTTTGGTATGTACCTCACAAGACATCTACAACAACTGGAAAGGCCACAGAAATATCTCACAAAGAGGATTACTGGCCTCAAACAGATGCCCTACGCAGACCGTCTCAAAAAACTCCAGCTTTATTCGCATATCACCTACTCAGAGGCGATCTCTGCCTAACATACAAAGCTATGTCAAACCCAGAGCTGTTGGACATGCTCCACTTAAAGAAATCCCAATCCCTCTGAGCTACACGCTCTAGGGACCTAAACCTTGTCACCACAATAAACAGAACATGCTGGAGGGATAGATTTCTGTCCCAGAGACTTCCCATACTCTGCAACAAACTACCTATCTATATCAGAGTACCTCATTAGCACTCTTCAAGAAAAATCTTGATAATTGGATGGGAGATAAGAAATTCACCCCAGGGATCACTTCTGTGGCTCTGCTTGACAGGGGCACAGGAAAATAATTTTCTTGGGTGGCAAAAGCCAGGGTACCATTTGGCTAGGCTTATATAGGCCCTAGAGCCAATAGCCTAGTACCTACCTATGAACCTATGTAAAGACAACTAGCTAATTCTGACTGTGGTTAGTAGTGGCGGTAGTATAGTTGGGTTAAGAGTCTAGATGGGGGGGGGGGTAAGGGTGGGGGCGTTAGTCTAGATTAGAACAAGGACAAAGCCAGTGCAAATTTAAGTGGAATTTGAGTGCAGTCTTGAAAATGCTGCTGGAAGGTAGAGTAGTTATAGAGGGTGGAAGATTGTTCCAAAGTTTAGATATGGTACATGAAAATATGGCTTCTGCTGCTGAGTTTTTGGGTTTGATAACAGTGAGTTGATTTTTGTTGCATGATCTTAGGGGCCTAGTGGAGTGATAAGGTTGGAGAAGGGTTTGAAGGGAAGGGCTGTTAAGGGGGTGGTTAATACATTTATGAGCGAGGGTGAGTTGATTAAAGTGAAGGATTTGTGGGAGTTCTAGCCAGTTTAGTTCTTTAAGGGAGATACAGTGATGGCTGTGGTAGGAGGTTCCAGTGGCAAATTTAGCAATTTTGTTCTAACAAGCATCCAGCTTGTGTAGGTCTGTCTGTCTAAGGTTGATAAGTATGAGGGATGCATACAGTAGGGTGGAGATTAGCTGGGAATTGGCTATGGAGATTCTAGCCACCTTGGTTAGGAATTGGTGGCTTCGATATAATGCACCAAGTTTCTCGTGAACTTTTTTATTGTGAGAGATATGTGGGTGTCAAATCTAAGTTTGTTGTCGATTTCTACACTGAGTAATTTTGTGTGTTCTGATGGAGAGATGATGGTATTGTCTTTGGCGAGAATATTGAAGTGGAGGTGTTTTGGGTGGCTTTGGAAGTTTGGAACAGGAGAAGTTTTGTCTTACTTGGGTTGAGTAGGAGCTGAGCATTGGATAGCCAGATTTCTACAGAAGAGAATGATTCTTGTGTGATTTGTTGTAGTTCTGGTAGGGTGGGGGCAGAGCAGATGAGAGTAGAGTCATCTGCGTACTGTATAAGAGATGCTTGTGTGGTGGCAGTTTGTAGGTTGTTAGTGAAAAGTGAGAATAACAGAAGGCCAAGGATAGACCCTTGGGGAATTCCGAGAGTAACTAGGAGGTGAGGTGATAGGTTATGGTCCCAGATTACTGATTGCTGGCGTACGTGTAGATAGCTGTGGAACCAGTTGCAGGCTGATTGTGAGAAGGAGAGGTTGGGGAGAGTAGAGAGTAGTATCTCATGAGATACCATGTCAAAGGCCTTTGAGAGATCTAGAACTATGGCAGTAGAGAAGAGGCCATTGTTTTTTGTGGTGAAGTATAGTGTTGGTGAAGGAGAGCAGAGCAGAGGTAGTGCTGTGATATGGCCTGAAACCATGTTGGGTTTTGGAGAGGAGATTATTAGCTAGGAGGTAGTTGGATACCTGGGTGTTGATAGATTTTTCAAGTATCTTGGAGAGAGGGGAGATAGCAATGGGGCAGTAATTGGAGAGGTCAGTCGAGGGGGTGCATTTGTGGAGGGGAATGATGTGGGATTTTTCCATATCGAGGGAACATAGCCTTCTGTTACGGAAAGGTTGATTAGAATAGAAATTGGGTAGGCTAGTGTATCAGCTGCAATTTTCAAGTATTCAGAGGGGAGGTTGTCAGCTGCGAGTTTGGTGGGTTTAAAGTTTTGACAATAGTCTTTTATGTTGGAGGTAGGTACTGAGGTGAAGAAGAAAAGAGAAGTGGGGGGTTTAGGGTTAGGAGTTGGGGGGCTATTGAAGGGGAGTGTTGTTTGTTTAGAGATGTTATAATTTCAGTGAAGTGTTTGTTGAAGGATTCAGCAATACTGCTGGAAGAGGGGGGGGTGGATGGCTGGGTGGTATTAACCTTCCCTGGGTGGAGGATAGTGTTAATAGTAGACCAGAATTGCTTAGGGTTATGGTTGGTAGAGTTTAGGGTGGATTTATAGTAGAGAGATTTGTCTAATTTTACATGCTTTTTGGCTTTATTGCGCAGTTAAAGGAATGATTGCCTATCTGAGTTATTTTTTGTTAGTCTCCAGTGCTCCCAGGCCTTATCTCTGGATTGCATTAGGGTTCTGGTGGTCTTTTGTAACCATGAGGCATGCCTGGATCTGACTTTGGCATTTCTAACAGGAGCATGGGTGTTTGGGATGGAAAGGAAGGTACTGTTGAAGAAGCGGACAGCCTCATCTAGGCTGAGGTATTTTAGTGGTGACCAGTTAATTTTTTGCAGGGAGATGAAGGAGTTGGGGTTGAAGTTGGACTTGTTCCATATTTGCCTGTGGATAATGGGCTTCAGACTGTTTGTGTGGTGCCGAATTAGGAAAGTTGAGGAGTGGTCACTAAGACTGTCTGGTAAGCAGCCTGCTAGGTAAGAGTGAAGGGCTTTGTTGACTAGGATCCAGTCAAGTAATGTATGATTGTTAGGGTTTTTGTTGATTCGGGTAGGGGATTGGATGAGTTGAGTGAACCCATGGAGATTAAGGTGAATGGTTGGGAGATTGTTATTACAGGTTAGCGAGTTGTTAAAGTCGCCGAGAATGATGGTTTCCTGGGGTAAAGATAGAGTAGCCCAGCTCAGGAGATTTTCTAGGGGTGTAATATTTTGCCCTGGTGGGAAATAGCATCCTATGAAATTGATTGTTTTGTCTGGGTTTAGTCTGAGATTGGCATAAAAGATTTCTTCATTGTTGTGGTGAGGGGCAGATGATTTCAGGAGTTGAATATTGAGGTGGTGTTTAAATATCAGTGCTACACCACCTATTTTTTGGACAATCTGTCTATGCGAAGGATGTTGTATTCAAGTGGAAGCATTTCCTCACTTTTGATGTGATGTTTGAGCCAGGTTTCAGTTAGGAAGAGAATATCTGGGGAATATATGCTTATGCTGGCATGTAGTTCTTGGATTTTATTGCATATGCTTCTGATGTTTAGGGACATTATAAGTAGGGCTGTTGTTTTCTTGTTGGCTAGGAGTTGAGTTGTGGGGGGGGGGGGGTTGCTTGGACTAGGGTTTGTGGTTGGGTTGGATTTGGGAGGACCAGGGTTTGGATAGTTGTCTCCAGTGAGGGCTAGTTTATAGAGGGTGTTTAGGATATGTTTTATGTACATAATAAATTGCTTATGGTATCTTAAGGATATTTTATTTTTGAGTGTGTTAGGTGTTTGGTAATGGAGTGTGTGTATTGGGAGGATATTTTTGGTGGCAGGGGTTGTGTAGTTATAGTGCAAATGTTTGAGGGAGAGTGTTGAGAGAGTACAGTGGAAGTTGTTGGGACATTTGACTGTGGAGCCTTGGTAGGATGTAATGTGAGCTAGAACTATGTGGGTTAGGATTGTTATTATATTAGGTAGTAGCATGATTGTGTTGGATGTAGGGGGAGGGGGGTGACTAGTGGTGTAGCCTAATTGGAGGTAATTAGGGGTGGGGTTAAGGCTAAGAATAAATGTAGATGTACTGGAGGTGGGTGGAAATAGGGGGCAGGGAGGGGAAGTGAGCATAGCGAACTGAGCGGGCTAGAACCCCCCCAAGCTAAAGACTGCAGGGTAAGTGTTTAAATAGCAAAATTATTAGGAGTTATTAGACTCTAGTAGGGAAAAACAATCTATAGACCTGATTTCAGCTGTGTCCTTTCTTGCTAGAATAGTCTATAGTGTTCATTAGTACCATGCCCCCACCCTTATTGGGCTTCATAATTTTAATAGTGGTATTGCCACTCGGTTTACAAAGTAAATCTCTTTCATCTTTTTCCAAATTGTTTTTAGTGAAATGGGAAGATTGTCCGAGTGCATAGCTACCCCTTCTACATAGTTGTTCAAAAGTGCCTAGTAATGGGATGTTAAGAGAGTTAGAAGTACTTCTCTTCTTTAAAAAATCAATACTCCCTACCATTTGGTTGCCATAAATAATAAATAAATTAAATTTTCTAATAAATAATTTGATCTCCAACAGGCAATCTTTAGTATTAAATCTATTTAATGGAACATATGGAAAGTCGCTTTTAAATACTCTAAAATGAGTATCAGTTATGGGTTCATTAGAGTAGTTAAAAGCTTTAAACCTTTGTGAAGAAATAATTACAGGGTTGGGATCTATAACATGCTCCAAAGACACATCTAAGATTGCTTGGAATGTCCCATCCTCCATCCTTTCAATACCATGGATTTCTTTCTTTTGGTTGTTTAGAGGGAAATCAACTTTTTCGAGGTCAACCCTTTCAACTGTTGGATCTGTCTGTAGCTGGAAGGGAAGGAAAATCCAAGGGGTCATAGTCAAACAGACCACTACCATCCAGTTGACCAGGGGGAGGGGACAAAACAGATGCAGTGGCCCCTCTTGTAGGATTTGTAAGGGACTCAAAAATGTCTTTTTTGATAACCGTGCCTGCCCTTAGATTTAGGAATAGGATAAGCAATGTAAGTCTGGTAAGCCTTGGTATCCCTATCTAGTTTTTTCAATTTTCTTGCTTTTACAATGTTAGTCTGTCAATCAACAGAGTTAAAGACCCTGTAATAAGTTTCCAAAAGTTGATCAAATAACAAATCGGATTTAATAGCAGTATCAAGGCCACTAATTTGTGGAAGTAAACTGTCCAACCTTCTCTTGTTTTCTTTGATTCAGACCTTAACCAGCTCTAAACCATGCCATTAAACATGTCTATCAGTTTGTTGTACAAACTTGTCCCATGCCCAATACCATTGGGAAACTTCCACATAAGCAAGCCTTGGGGGATAACATTTCTAGAGACACATAGTTCCAAGTGGTTGTTATCAAGTTGCAGCTTCCTATATGCCAATAATAATTTTTGAAAGGAAGTAATTTGATCCATAAGAATACCCTCACCATGCAATAGTTTTGTGTTGGTGCTTGGAGCGTAGTTCCCTTATCACGCTATTAATTTAAACATATACGCGTCTCCCTCTGACTCATATTAATATAGTTAATGTCCCTCTGTCCTAGGTAACCTCCCTGCTCACAATGCACCATTAAACATTCATTGAATAAATAAGATTTGTCAGAACCATTACCCATGTTTACATTTCAAAATTAGTCATGTGAAACAGTTCACTCACCTGTTGAAACATCACCTGGCTCACAGGAACAGTTGCCAGAAGGGGCTTTCATCAAATAGTTATTAAGTGGTGATGTCTCTTTTTGCTGTTACCTTTAGTACCAGTTCTCTTGTCAGATGTTCCTGTCATCTTATGCTGCGAACACGCAAAATTAGTGGTAGCGGTATTCTGTATAAGGTGCCCCAGTTGCTGTTAAGTAGCAAGAACCAACATTTTTTAATTGATAATTATTTATAAGATCTTAACAGCAATCTGTCAGGAAAAACTATATTATGGTAATTGTGAATATTAAGTTAGAAGGCATAATTTAAATCCATCACACTGAAACAAAGGCAGCTGTTTCCTATATCAGAACCATGATATTTATTTATTTAATAACACATAAATATCTTTCCATCATAGATCAATGTTGCAAAGGTGTACAATAGTAAATTATTATAATTGTTTATGTATTGCCAAAAAAGTTTGTTTAAAATATACAGTATTATGACATGCCATGTATTTAATTATCTATTTTTTTTTGCTTCCCTGACTATGTCTCTCTATTTTTTGTGGGAGGAGTTACAGTTTATTAACAATGTGCTGTTTTCATAACTTGCTGCTGAAAATTAATCAACAACACAGAGAGGTACACCAACCACTGTGGCTTGGCCTGCCATGCCTCCACAGATGGCAGCACAGACACCTGGCACTTCAGGGTCACAACCTGTTGATGTTGCCTCCACAACCTCTGGCCTGCCTGCTCAAAGTACATCAGAATCAGATAGCTCTGCCCAGGTTGCTGGTGTAGTGGTACCCACCAGGAGCAGTAGAAGTACTGGATGTGGCAATTTTTTCACTCTGCAGGAGGAGCTGACAGGGCTGATGGAGGATATAATGGTGAGAGGCTTCAGTGCATGTATTGGTAGGGTTGAAAAGGTCCTGTGTCACATTGCAAAGACAATGCACCATCCGACACGGACCCAGAGAGCTGCTGCAGGAGACAGTGATGAGAGCTCTGAGGGTAAGAGCTAGATTATCACTGTTCTCATGATGGATATGGGTGTGCCTCCGATGTCCCCAACCTATTCCCAATCATTGTATCCCCCAACATTTTGTCTCCATCACAATCCCTGTCTATCTTGTATGTCTGCGGATGCTTCCTAACCTACCTGACCCTCTCATTCATAAGCACCTTTTCCAACATTTATGTTTATCCCAAATAATAAATAAATAAATAAAAATAGGCATTTATCCCACAAAAATATCATGCCCAATACATAGCTCTCCACTTTGCCTGTGTGTCATCCTGACACAATTGATTAGGTCCAATTTGCCATACAACATTATTCCATTGTTGTCACACATCACTGGTGTAGTGATTCTTTAAAGTAGATGTTGAACAGAAGTGGATAGCTATGGTGCCACCCCATGACCCTCCTGCAAATTCCTATAGTCTTTTTCCTGTGTGCTACCCGGGTCTATATTAGATAAACGAAAGTTTATCTTACCAAACGCTAACATGAGGAAAAATCCCGGAACTCGAAACCGGAATTGTGAGATCCAAGTACAGTGAAGATGGGAATATTTGCCCTTTCCTTACTGTAGTGCGATCTCAGAGTTGGAATATATATTTAATGGGGGGTTGGGGGCTCAGCCCCCCACAAGTGTAGTTTTGAGTTCCAGGATTTTCGATAATGTCAGCGTTCGGTAAGATAAACTTTAGTTTATCTAATATAGACCCTGCTACCCTCTGCTTGCCAACCCCATTTTCACCACTGTCCTATCCACCCCTTTTTGACATGTTTAATCTTGTCCAAAAAATAGATTCACATATAACGCACACATGTCCAAGAATGTCTTGTCAAAAAACCTTCAGTTATGTACTCAGCGTTTGTATGGAGTTTGGAATAGTGCAGCAATGCTGAATGACAGTGAAATCTATTTAACTTCATATTACAAAATCAGAAGATTTCATTCAAATCTGCAGTGGTCTGGTTACTGTCATGCAAATGTACTTAAATTTTCTGCACCATAGGAATAAAGACTAAAGCCATACTAAAGGCAATATTGTGGAGCAGTTAATGTAACATTTATTAGGCTGCTGGATGTATTAAACTAGGAGTTCTTATGTAGTGTGTTGAAATGTTTACCCTGTTTGCAGCCTGATGTTTTGGCATCATGTCATGGGCTAGATTACAGCTATAGTTCATAGGATCATAGGAAGTTATTAGGCTAATGGCCCTAGGGCCCTTACAAGCCTAGTCAAGTTCTGCCCTTGTTTCCATGATCAGCACCTATTGCCCCTGTCCAAAAGAGACACAGGTGGACACCCCAGGGTGAATTTACAGTTACCCATCCAACTGTCCAGACTGTGCATGAAGAGGGACAAAGAGGTGCTCTGCTTGATATGAATTGGGGGTCTGTAGCACAGGTGCGGTAACCTCACAGAGACAAAACTGTGCCTACAGCAGGTTCTATTAATGTCACATACTAGGTTAAGGTCTTTAGAGCAAGTAACCTGTGAGTCATTGGACTTATGGATATGCAACATTTCCAATAAAGCAGAGTCAAAGATTAACTTATATGCAAAGCAGAGATTGCTTCTGAGTAGTCTGCATGAAACGGACTAAACTGACAGTGATTTCAGCCAATCCTCATAGGACAGATGGTGAATAGCTTGAATTCTCCTTGTGAGGAACTTTTGTGTTCTCTTTAATTGCTGCAGGTGTCTGGAAAGGTGCATACCAAAAGGGACATTGTACTCAATCATTGGCCTGATGAGAGAAGAGTACAGGGAGGTTATAACTTCTTTTTTTCTGGAGGCAATGCCCTTACTTATGAGATGAGCAATATAAAATGCCCTTCTTACCACTGTGGAGACATGGTGATCAAAGGTAAGGTTGTTGTCAACCTGTGTGCCCAGGTCTCTCAACACTGAGTGCATGCTTAGGGTGTTTCTATTGTTGCGGTAGTTAGTAGGAACATCACTATTACCGAAAGGGATGATAATACATTTTTTTGAATTGTGTTTAAGGCCGTGACTTTGACACCAATCATTTGTTTGAGTAAGACCCTCTTGTAGGATGTTGACATCATTTGGGGAGTCTACCACTGCTCCCAGTTTTCAGTCATCAGAAAACTTTGTCAGCCACAGACTAATAGATTTTGCTTGTACTTTGGAGGAATAGATTCCAAACAGTAGAGGTCCCAGGACTGATCCCTGTGGAACACCACTAGTTATGGGTCTGCTGTTAGAGGTGGATTCCCCTATTTTGACTGCATGGGTTCTATTGGTGAGCCAGTTAGTGACTCACCTAACAATATATGGGTTGATACCTAGCTGGGTGAGTTTGTCAATAATGCCTGAGTGGGGAATAGTGTCAAACATCTTGGCCAAGTCCAGGTAGGCTGTATGCACAGTTTTCCCCTCATTAAGGGCTCTGGTGACTGTCTCAGAGAAGTTCACCAGGTTTAACAGGCATGATTTCCCTTTGACAAATCCAAACTGAGTAGGATCAAGTGTTTGGAGATTATCTATATCTTTGTTGATAAGGTCCATGATAATTTGTTCCATGGCCTTGTGGATAAGGCTAATCAGGGTAATAGGTCTATAGTTCTCTGGGTCAGTGCAAGCACCACCCTTGTGCAAGGGGATAACAGTGGCTGTTTTCCCATTCAGTTGGGATGAAGCCAGTGATTAGATTATGATTGAAAAGAGTACCCAATGGTGTTTCTAATTCTTGTTGAAGCCCATGCAGGACATAGCGTGGGATGTTATCAGATCCCATAGATGCTGTATTTTGGCCTTAGAGAGGGTATTTACAATCTGCTCTCTAGAGATACAAGGTAGGGGACAGGTGGAAGGAATATCATGGGATATGTGTGGTGAAGACAGCTGGAAGGAATGTCATGAGGTATGTGTGGTGGGGACAGAGAAGTGAAGTTTTCACAGACCTTGTCAGCTACCAGGTTTGCTACATGGTATCATTAACTACCAGTTCAATGCAAATCTGGGTCTTACCTTTTAGGCTATGGATGTAACTAAAGAATGCCTTATGGTTGTCCTTAGTTGAGAATGTTAATTTGGATTTGTACTTTGTTTTGGGGTACTTCACAAGAAGTCTTATTTGCTTGTTTAAGCTGAGGAGGGAGTGTTCCAATTTAGGGCACACTCCCTCTTACTTTTGGACAACAATTTCTTACTCTTATAGTAAAGCTTTTTAATCACAGTTGTCCACCAGGCAGGTTTGCTCTTTATTGAAGAGCTTGTTTTGGTCCTATCAGGTAAGATCAGTTTATTAGAGGACGGTGCAGCGGTTGTGTTGTTGCCTCACAGCAAGAGGGTCTCCGGTTTGGTTCTCGACTGGGGTGTTTTCTGTGTGGAGTCTGCATGTCCTCCCTGCATTCGTGTGGGTTTCCTCTAGGTGCTCTGGTTTTCTCCCATGTTACAAAGACATGCATCTGCAGAGTTTCTCACAGGGCTTCTGCTGAAAATTGGCTTTGTTCCAAGTCAAAATTTCCCAGTAAACAAATGTTAAAAAAGTAAATAAATTACTTCATGACAGTTCATATTGTTCTCATATATCTACTTGCAAACATCTGTATTTTTCTACATATAACACATTTACTTGACATAACATTGGAATAGTGCAGCAAGACATCATTTTCAAAAACATTGCAGCCCCAACAGGGAGACTTAGTAAGGCAACCTTATCCTGTTTAGGTATTCATGTTTATTGCACTCTCCCACCACTTATTTGTACCTATAGCAATCGATTTATTGTACAGAGCAAGACAGATTAATGATGATTTAATAAGTAAAACTAAAACACAAAAGAGATGTTGCTACATGTCTTACAAAACATATTTGTTGCTATTTCTCCCTGCATCTGTCTCTAACTCTCTCTGTTCATCCCTCATTCTCCAATAAGCTTTCAGTGTGCTTCAACAGTGTTATTTTAATGCTGTAAACTAGCAATTCCTTTGTGGCATGGTGAGCTAATGCTCAAATGTGCAGAAAGACTTTCTAATAATATCAAGGGCTCTTTTCCAGTCATTAGCTAAGTGTTACTGAGTGTTTTTGGTTCAGTTATTTAGGTGCACCTGTTGGCTGCTTATTGTTGTGAGCCACCATTATCCTTCTTCCGTGATTATCTACTTTGTCCCTACCTCGGTGTCACCCCGATGATGTCCCTTCTGTATCATTATTCTTCCACCTCTGCATTTGCACAATGTCTAGCACTGGGCAACAAATGCAACTAAGGTTAAAAAGAAGTACAAAGCTTATGGCAATATCTTTGGATTTGCTTGCCTTTATCCACATTACTCTGTCTCACCTTGTGCTGCTGTGCAAAGCTATGTTTATTCAGTTTAATGTCATTTTATCAAAATTAAGAGTTAGGTGTACAAATTACAGTGATCAATATGGTAATAAAAATTATTCCATACATTCACATTTGCTGAAGTCTGCTGTTAAATATTAACTTTCACAAATATTAATTTCTAATTGTTGTGTTAAGATAATACTCCGGTCTAATTTCTTTCTTGGCATGCTGGAAATGTTCTAATATATATATAAATGACAACATATTTGGTGATACTTTGTCTGCTACTGTGTCTGTAAATGTTGGCTAAACCTTGATTTTACACATCATCATCATCCTGCTGTTACAGTAATCTGGCTGGTATTTGTTATGAAGGCTATCTTGTAAAGATCTTTGTGCAGAAGTAGGTACAGAGCGACACAGAGTACTATTAATTACCATTGCAAGTTGAACACGTCAGGATATGATTACGCGGGTCTATATTATATCATCGAATGCTTAAAAAAGCAAACGCTGATTGATCGACCTAATTTAAGCGAAAGCTTACAATCTCGAACTGTCAGATCAGCGATTTTTCCCAGGAAAAAATCGCTGATCCAAAACATACACACAACACAAGCACACCAAACAAACAGAAATCCACACACATACACCTAAAATCTGATACCTAACCCTACACTAAACTATGCACACACCACTAACTACCCACTTACCTTAACCCAAACCCTAACCCTAAGGTCCGTCACTATCGCACACTCACCTCACCCACTCCCTAACCCTAACTCACTTAAATCCACCCTAACCCTCATGTCCACTCAATCGCATACACACCTAACCCAAGCCCTAACCCTAACTCACCTAAATCACCCTAACACTCACATCCACACAATCGCACACTTACCTGAATCCGACCGGTAACTTTCCACCATGACACTGAAAATACTAAAGCAACAGAAACGGACAACCAAATTCTTTCCCTAGGAAAAAATTTGAGTTTCTGCTGCTTCGATATTTTGCAGTTTCGCGAAAATAAGTTTGATCAATCAGCGTTCGTTTTTTTAAACGTTTGAGGATATAATATAGACCCGATTACGCATGCGCTAATACTTTCCCATCAACAGCGCAAATCTACTTAGCTATGCTGCAGTCAAACAGTAGAAAAAAATGAGGAGGTCAAAAAAATATTAGGTTTATAGGTTCATAGGTGTGTACTAGGCTAATGGCCTTGGAGCCTTTACAAGCCTAGCCCATAGGCAGAGGCGCCGGAAGCTGTTGAAGACTGGGGGGGAGGGCGGAGGGTGCCAGGGGCACTTAGTGATCTAAAAAGGGCAATTTTTTAAAACTATTTATTACCACAACATAGTTTCACTTGGAGGACATTTTAAGCTTAGCCAATTTCCATTTTGGTGCTTGAATTAACATTTCCTGATTGGTCTTACCTATCCCATGGCTGATAATTGTATATTAGCCCTAGTGAGAATAAATGCAATCACACTGTAGAAAATTTGAGGGGACCCATGTAAGGGATGCAGCATTTAGGAACTCCCTCTATCCAGTAGTGGCACGAGGGGTAATATTACCCATCCTTAGATCCAAGTTGCATTTGAGGGTGGCCACGGTGGTGCAGTGGTTAGCATTGCCACCTCACAGCAAGAGGTTCTCCGGTTTGATCCTCGGCTGGGGTGCCTTCTATGCGAAGTCTGCATGTCCTCCCTGTGGTCGCATGGGTTTCCTCCAGGTGCTCCAGTTTCCTCCCACATCCCAAAGACATGCTGCAGGTGGATTGGACACTCTAAATTGGCCGTAGGTGTGCGTGTGTGTGCCTTCTGTGGAAGGTTGGGCGCCGGGCTGGCAACTCGACACCGTAAAACTCCACTGCCAATCATGAGCAGACAAGGTGATCCACTGTGGCGACCCCTAACTGGGAAAAAGCCGAAAGAAGAAGAAGATCCAAGTTGCATTTGAATATGGACAGGGATGAGACTTTGTTTTAATTGAATGGATAGTCTGTTCTGGATATATATCCATGTCTCCACAACATTCAGTTTAGATACCTGAGCTGAGTATTTCTGATGCCATTTGACTTGCTGATGTTCAGTAGGTCCATCTGCATTAGGTCAGAGGATGTCTTGTATGCCAGACACGTCACCTCTAAGCACAATGTAGGATACTGAGTATACTGATAAATCTTTGAGGTGGTCCATGCAAGACCTACTGTTTAGGACTTGTATCCTTTTAGTAAGGTATCTCTGTGGGTATTCCAATTGTTGCATGGGTCTGAACAGATACATGCCAAAGTGGGCATTATACAAAATGATTGACCTAATGAGGGCTTTGTAAATGGGGACAATAACATCTATAGATCTAGTCACAATCAATTTGTTTATAAGCTGTGCAATATAGAAAGGCTTTCTTATGACTCTAGGCACATGTTGGTCAAACGTTAGGTCACTGTACACACAAGTTCCCAAATGCCAAACAACTGGGTCAGTTCTCAGGGGGCATTGTCAATTTGGCAGTTCCCTGGAGTAGATGACTTCCCAAAGGATACGATAATGTATTTCTTGGAGTTTAGTTTCAATTCATGATTCTTGCATCAGTTATTGTTTGGGACAAACCTTCCTACATGATGGTTAAGTCATCTGGGGATTCAATAACTGCTCCTAGCTTGCAGTCATCTCAAACTTAGTATGCCAAAGCCCATTGGTATTTCCTTTTACTTTTGAGATGTATATGCCAAACAGAAAAACTCTCAGCACCAAACCCTGGGGGACACCACTGGTTACTGGTCTCTTCCCCTATTTTGATCTCCTGCATCCTGTGAGCAAGCATGCATGTATACATTTGTTGATTCACCTTCCTGATTGTATTGACTTGATTGTATTAAATTATATTAATTGTATAATACAGCACCACTTGTTAGAATGTGTTTTAAATTTGTAGTTTGGAACAGTCCTCTAGTGAGCAATAAAACAAAATGTATGAACCAATAATGACAAAACTACCCATTTCAGAAAATGTCAACCATAAAAGGCCACTCAAACGTCTGTCATTACAATCCACCAATATCAGTAAATATGCAAAATCTCTGCAGAAGTAACTCATCTAAATAATTCCACATTAAAGGGATCTGTAACTAATGAAGAGGTTGCTGCTAGCAAACAACTTTATATTTCATTGTTTCATTTACAAATAAATGCCTGCTGCCCTTGAAAAATAAATTGCCTTTGCTACATTAATAAATGATAAGCTAGTAATTTTTACAATGCGGAATGGATGGGAAACTGATAATGGGTTCATAGTTACTAAGTAACTCCTCGAAAGGAGGACATTCATAGGACTGCAGCATTCACTCCCATTAAAGTACAACACAGTACAGTATCAGCGATCCATCTACATACTGTGGGAGTAGAATTAACAGCCTTCTGCATCAAAAGCAAGTATACTACCTGTTGTGCTACTAACAATGCAAACAACTTAGCATAAGTAGCATTAAACTTCTCTTCCCCTGAAGCTCTCAGCTCCTTGTAAAATCCACTTCATAATCAACTAAATCTCTCAACTTTGCAGAACAAGAAATCTGGAAATGCCAAAATTTATTTGGGGGGGGCAAAGGCCCAAAACCAGGGACGCATTTTAAATATTGCTTGTATAATCTTAGAAAGTTACTAAAATAAATTTTGTGTTACCATGTGTTTCCTGAAAGATAGAAAGACTGAAACTTAAAGAGCTATCATTATTTAGTGAATTCAGTTCCCAGTGATTTGCCAGAAAAACACAAATTTTAAGAGGAACAGACTAAAAGTATGAGCCAAATATTCTGTGTAAATCTGGACAGTGGAGAGCTATGGACTCAACTCCCTGAATCACAAGTGTTGGTATGGGTAGAGAATTCAGGCTCTTGTTTGAGTCTGAGTAACACTAACCACCAGGTATACCTACCTGGGGTATTTTACACACACACACACACACACACACACACACACACACACACACACACACACACACACACACACACACACATGCGGGAGCAGCATAACCCCTGCAAATAAAAGAACAAAACTCTCCTTACCAGCATGACTCTGGAAGCACCAGTGGAACAGTTGCAGCATAACTCCTGTAACACAGAGCAATAAGAGAACAAGAGCAGCTAGTTTAGTTAGTTTAACTTCCCTGCGTGAATCCATGTTAGAGTGAAAACTCCACTTCATTAATTTTTCCTGACAGGTCTTGCAGCTGTAAAAGTGGGGGGCTTCCACTCCCCCTGGCTCTATGGTTCCGACACCCATGCCCATAGGATTACTCTGGCATCGTGCCACCTGACCTTAGTTCCCAGTGCCTCTGTTGAGTAGAGCCACTGGAGTGATCCCCGGGGTGAATTTTCTATTGCCCATCAACTCATCAAGATTTCTCTTGAAGAGGGCCAGTGAGGTGTTCTGTTTGACATGTATGGGAAGTCTATTCCATAGCATGGGCAGTCTCTAGGTTATGAACCTGTCCCTCCAGCACGTTCTGTTGATTGTGGTAATGAGGTTGAGGTCTCTGGAGCGTGTGATACGGATGGATTGGGATTTCTTTAGATGTAACATTTCTAACAGAGCTGGGTCAAACATGGCTTTGTAAGTCAAGCAGAAATCGCCTCTAAGTAGGCGGTATGAGACAGAGAATAGTTGGAGTTTTTTGAGTCTGTCCCTATAGGACAAGTGTTTAAGGCCTAGGATCCTCTTTGCGAGGTACTTTTGCGGCCTCTCCAGTTTTTGCAGGTGTCTAGTGAAGTACATTCCAAATGGGGCATTGTATTGAATGATTGGCCTAATGAGGGAATAGTAGAGGGAGACAGTGACCTCTTTCTTCCTGGATGCAACCCCCTTAGTAATGACATGTGCCACATACGTCTTTCTGACCACATTGGCAACGTGGTGGTCAAAAGACAGGTTGCTGTCAACCTGTGTTCCCAGATCTCTTATAATGCCTTCTGTGTTCAGTGAACTACCATCGATGTGGTAATTCATGGGAACTGGGTTTTTCCCAAAGGGGATGATGACACATTTTTTGGCACTGAGCTTAAGGCCATGGTTCTGACACCAGTTGCTGGTCTCAGTTAGACCTTTTTGTAGGATGTCAACATCACTTGGGGAGTTAATAATGGCTTCCAACTTGCAGTAATCTGTGAACTTTGTCAGCCAGAGTCCCTTCGTGTAGGCCTGGACTTCTGAGAAGTAGATACCAAACAGGAGAGGACCCAGGACTGATCCCTGTGGGACTCCACTCATGACTGATTGGCAGTCTGACTTGGAGTCAGCTACTTTCACACTGTGGTTTCTATCTCTGAGCCAGTTTGCAACCCACCTAGTGATATAGGGGCTGATGCCTAGCTTAGTGAGTTTTTCTAAGATTCCTGAGTGGGGAATGGCATCAAAGGCCTTGGCCAGCTCAAGGTAGGTTGTATGAATGACCTTGCCTTCATCCACAGCTCTGGTGACTGACTCAAAGAAGTCAACCAAGTTGAGCAGGCATAATCTACCCTTCACAAAACCAAACTGTGTGGGATCCAGAGTTTGGAGATTCCCTATATCCTTGTTTATAGGATCCATGATGATGCATTCCATAGCTTTGCATATCAGACTTGTCAGGCTAATGGGGCAATAGTTCCCAGGGTCTGTAGTCACTCCTCCTTTGTAGAAAGGGATGACTATAGCAGTGCGCCATTCGGTAGGGACAAAGCCTACATTATTGTTTTCTTTTGCACAATATTTGTATGTCTGTATTGCTGTTGCCCAAAGATGATCATGGTTTTTGAATGATATTAACTGAGTTAATTAATTTGTGTTAAGTAATACATCTGTCTAGCTTTACAGTGTTTATACTTGTACTGGGTTACCAGCTTGATTAACCCATTCTCACCAAATCTACCACTGTCATTCTTCAGTGCACTGTTCTATATATGACTTGCATGATTGACAATACATGTCTGCAAGCATCCCAACATGATGTCAATGCAATAATTGATTGATAATCCATGGTGTGCAACAATGTGCATGTCATCCCATTATGTGGAACATGTCAATTTCCCTGACAGTAACACAATGTACAGTAAGGATAGTATCTACATTTCATTATAAAATCATGTCATTACATGTGACGATCATAGTGATGTTACATTGTCCTGTGCACACATGCTTTTGTTCCATGAGCTGGGATGCACAGTACCACCTCTTCAAAGGACTGCTTTTACAAATATTCCAGTGTCCAATTTCACACAGGTATTGTCTGTCTTCTCCTGTGGTATTTGCATCTAGTAGAGTGACCTCTAGATTGTGTAACCTAGATAGGTAGGAGGGTCAATACCCAACATGGAAGGAGTGTGTCTGTGTGTGCATGTGTGTAAGAGAGAGAGAAAAAGTACAGTTGCGTAAAATCTTACCATAATGGTAGATGTCCAGGAAGGCAAAAGACTAGGGGGATGGATGGAGGGAGCGAATACTGCAGCAGTGAAAGCAAGGACATCTACCATTATGGTAAGATTTTACTCAATTGTACTATGTCCTTACATTCACTGCTGCAGTATTCTTAACAGATGGGAGAGTGCCAAAGCTCAACAGGAAACTTGGGAGAATGTGCAGAAGAACCCCCTAAAATGCAATTAAGAACGGCACTAGCAAAACCAGCCCTAGCTCTAGAGATACCATCCAAATTCTAGTGCTTGGTAAAGGTATGTACAGAAGTCCATGTGGCTGCTTCAAGAATAGAATTAGTATATAAGCCCTTGAAAAAAGCACCCAAAGAAGCCACAGCTCTAGTAGAATGAGCCTTAACTGAAGAAGGAATGCTCTTGCCATGAAAAGTTTAACAAGAAGAAATAGCCATAGAAATCCAAGAAGAAATAGTTTCCTTGGATACAGCAAGTCCCAAAGATCTAGGATGAAAAGAAACAATAAACTGATCAGATTTTCTAATGGCCTTAGTCTTATTCAAATAAACATTGAGTTGCCTACACACATCTAAAGTATGCAGCACCCTCTCACTGTCAGATTGCAGACAGGGGAAAAAGTAGGCAGATTAATAGACTGATTCATTGATAGCTCATTAACCACCTTAGGCATAAAAGAAGGATTAGTATGCAAGGACATCCTGTCCTCATGAAAGGCCAAAAAAGGAGGACAAGCCTTAAGGGCCTGCAACTCAGACACCCATCAGGCAGAAGTAGGAGTTAACAAAAGAATGGTCTTCCAGGAACAATGTAGCAAGGAAATTGAAGGAGCAGGCTCAAAAGGGCCCTAAGTCAACTTCTCCAAAACAAAATTAAGATCCCAGGGAGGAGGAACAGGTTTCCTGGAAGGTCTAATATTAGACGCCTTTTAAGAAATTGTTTAACCTCAAATCTAAAAGCCAAAGGAGGAGAAAAAGGCAGACAAGCAGAGATAGCTGATAAGTGAGCCTTAATAGAAGAATAGGCCAAACCAGCATTGAACAACTGACACAAATAAGAGAGAACCAAAGGAACATCCACAGTAAGTGGGTCCAGGTTATCAGAGAGACACCAAATAGAAAACACCTTCCATTTGGATAAGTAGGATTTCCTAGTAGTAGGTTCCCTGGCCTCCTGCAGGACTTGCAGCACATCCTCAGAAAAAAGGCATCTGTGAGGAATCAAAATCCTAATGCCCACAATGTCAGTTGAACCATAGATGGGTGGGGGATGGATGACAGATCCTTGTCTTGTGTGAGTAGATCCACCCTGTGAGGTAACATGTGATGATTGTCCCTGGCTAGACGCAGAAGTAGAGGATACCAGTGCTATTGCAGCCAAAATCGAGTCACCAACAAGATTTTGGGAGCATCCTGTTGAATCATGAACAGGACCTTTGGAATGAGAGGAAGGGGAGGGAATGCAGAAAAAAACATCCCCTTCCAAGAAAATAAGAGGGCATCCACTTTCCACACCAGAGGACCTGCGAATCTGGCACAAAACAGAGGAAGATGTCTGTTCAGAGAGGAGGCAATAAGATCCACTTGAGGAATACTCCACTGGTGTATAATGTCCAGAAACACACCCGTATGAAGCATCCATTCATGGGACTGAGTTAAGGACCTGCTCAGAGTGTCTGCCCCAATATTCTGACTGGAAGGGATATAAACTGCCTGAAGAGTCACTTGATACTTGACAGCAAGATCCCATACCAGAAGTACCAACCGGCCAAAAAGATGAGATCTCGTTCCTCCAGTTTGTTGATATATCACATCACTGTGATATTATTTGTGAACACCTTGAGAGGCCCTGGACAGAAAAGAGGATGAAAGTCCTGAAGAGCCAGAAGAAGAGCTGTCATCTCTTGACATCGATGTGCTCCTTTTGCTGATGAGGTGACCACACCCTCTGTACTTTTAGGGAGCCAAATGTCCCCCCATCCCATGTCTGAAGTGTCTGTGAATAATTCCTGAAAGGGAAGGGGGGGTGAAAAGGGATCCCTGGATTTAGAGACAACTGCTGAATCCAGCAGTGAAGTTTCTGTCTGAGACAAAGAAGAAGAGGAACTACAAAGTCTAGATGATGTGCATGTTGGCGCCACACTAACTTCAGAAACCACTGAAACTTTCTCATGTCAAGTTTGGCCAGAAAGAGCATCAGAATGGTGGATGCCATGAAACCCAGAGCTCTCAGAAACTCCCTGGTGGTAATGGAAGCCAGAGGAAGAAGAGTTTGAAAGAAAGAAATGAGAGTTAAGGCCTTTGAAGGAGCAGGAACACAAGCATTGGTACCATCTGAATCTTGCAACCCAGAAAAACATGATCCTGAGAAGGAGTCAGATAAGACAATTTGAAATTTACAGTGAACCCCAAGCTATGAAGAAGGGAAATGACAAAATTAAGATTTTGCAAAAGGGTCTCTGGAGAGGACACCTGATTCAACAGGTCATCTAAGTAAGGAAATATTTGGATCCCTCAAAGCCTGCAAAGAGCAATCACAGGAGAAAGGTATTTGATGAACACCCATGGGGCAGTAGAAAGGCCAAAGGGAAAAGCAGAGAACTGAAAATGCCAGGAAGCAACAGAGAAATGCAAAAATGTCCTGAAAAGAGGATGGATTGGAATATGGAGATAAGCATCATTGAGATCCAGAGTTACCACATAGCCCTGAGGGAGGAAGACAGGAAATATAATCTGAAGGAACAACATCTGAAAGGAAGGCACTAGATGACAGAAGTCTAGAATAGGTCTCCCAAGTGCCCTCTTTCTGGGTACTTGAAACAGTCTTGTGTAGAACCTTTTCCCCCTTTGGGACACAGGCACCTCTTGAATAGTACCCTCAGTCAAGAGATTTTGAATAACCTCTGGGAGAAAGGGAAGCTGTTCCTAAGGCAGTTGAGGAATGCCCTTAAAAGGAGTATGGAATTTCCACACCATGAGTACCCCCAACAAATAATCGACAGAACCTAAGTGATCCGAAGCCAAACAAGAAGAGAAAAAGAAAGGTAAAGAGAAAGAGGTATGTGACTGGGAAGAGTAAGATAGACAGACAGTACCTGGTTTGTCCAGAAATGAAAGCTTCATAGCCCCTGAAAACTGAGAAGCCTTAGCAGGAGGAGCCCTTTTGCCACTCTTCCTACCTTTAGTAGAAGGGCAGGATTGCTACGAACAAAGGCAGGCTTAGCAGGGTAGTGTCTATAAAATTTAGGCACAGGATAAACAAACATGTAACTCCTGTAAGACCTTACCCTTATCCTGAAGGAACTTAAACCAGCAGCTGTTTCCCCAAACAAAAGTTTAGAATCCAGGGAAGCATCCCTCAACTTAGCTTTAATATCATCAGGTAGAATTTGAAACCTAAACCAACAATACCTCCTCATCACTGAACCAAAAACAGCAACCCTAGAAGAGGCATCTGCTGCATTATAACTACATTTAATAGAATGACGAGTGACTTGAGAGGAAGTCCCTAGCAAGGAAAGAACAGAAGTTTTACCCTCAGAGTCTGGAAAATCATAAATGAGTTGATAGGCCTGAGAAAGAACAGCCAACACATATTTAGACATATGGGTATGATAATTAATAGCCCTAAAAGCTAAGGTAGCAGAAGTGTAAACCTTCTTACCCAAACTTTCCATAGTTCTGCTTTCCTTGTCAGAAAGCAATAACTTGGGTGAAGGAAGCAATTGTGACAGCTTATCAGAGGCTACAGACTTGACAGAGGGGTCAGCAGCAGGACATTTATATAGGAAAGAACCTGTCAGTCTTCTTTGGGAGTAGGGGGCAGAGAATCAGGAAAGGCATTGGAAAAAGCATCCAGCACAGCAGGCAAAACAGGAGGAACAGCTGCAGGTTTAGGGGATTCCAACTGCAGCAACTCATATGGATATCAGAGACTTGTGCACAACCCTACTTAAAAAAGTCATCATTCTAAAGAGTGTGTCCCCAGAGGAAAGTTCCTCAAAAGAAACATCTTGACTAATAGATTCCTCCACCTCTGGCCCATAGTCTAAATAAGAAGGAATGTGAGTAGAATAAGTCAGGGATCCATTATCCAAATCTGACTCATCCTCAGAAGAATCCTGTTCTCTAGGCCTTTTAAGGGAAGTAGAGAACCAAGGAGGAGAAGGAACCAAAAACCCTTGAGAAGGCTTTAAAGACATTAAAGCTGTAAATAGCACCTGAGTGAAAGCTTGCCACTCACTTTGTGGATCTCTAGGAGCAGAAGAAACATGTTTTTTTGTTTCTTTTTAAGGGAATGTCTCCTCCAAAAAACTGAGAAGGCACAGACCCAGGCAGCAGTTGAAAACTATAGTAGGAACTTCTTCCCCAACCAAAAACTGAGAAATTCCCCTAGGCCCCTCAAAAAAAATCAACCATGGTTCCTCCTGAATGTCCAAGACATACACCTGCAAAACCTCTTTGGATGTGCTGCCAGCCAGATCCTCACCAGCCTGCAAAATGGTTGTAGCAGAGAAATCCAATAAAACAGCCAGGTGAACCTCTGGGTTTGTAACAACCTTGGGAGAAACACCTGGCAGAGGGTGGACAGTGGAAAATTCTGGTTGCACCTTTTTCACTTTCTTCTTCCCTAATGGCTGACCCTCAGGGTGGGAGATTCCTTCCATTATATCTTCAGCAAGAAGATTAAGATGCTGGCTCTTAAGATATAAGGAAAGGGAAGACAGTCTACTGACAAGGGTTTTCAGAATGAACGCTTGACAAACAGAACAAGACGTATGGTCAAAAGGATCTCCTACACAAAAATACACTTATTGTGTTGGTCTTTATGGAGAATCTGTCTCCCACACTGGCATTTACCCTTCCTGGATGACATTAACCCCAAGGGGCACAAATAAAGTAAGAAAAAACAAAATCCCCAGTGGGCCACTTATCTGCCACTGCAATAGAAGTCAGCAAACAGGCATATATAGTCACTGGAGAATGAAAATGCATTCAACTGGCAGAAAAGAGATGCAGGTAAACAGACTGACAGTAAAAAGATACGTTCAGACTGGCAGCAAAGACGCTCTGATTATGGTAGGCCTGAATGTCACCTTTATGCCCTATGCTACACAAGGAGCATTTGGTGACATTCGGCATACCTTTTAAAAGCAACAAGTAGTCTTCTATAGACTGGCCAGATGTGCTGGCTTCCATGGCAGGGAATCCTATCTGTTATGAATACTGCAGCAGTGAATGTGAGTACATTGTGTGTATCACTTTGTGGTATATCCACTTTCCCGGAGAATAATACATTTAACTCTTTTCATGGCTATTTTATCCCTATTTTTACAGTAACATCCTGTATGAAACACAATGATGAGGTCATCCTGACAAGAGTGTACTCCCTCCTCTTCCATTCAGACTTCTCCTGTGGTGCTTGCAACTAGTTCATTGCTCATAGGTTCATAGGTGTGTACTAGACTAATGGTCCTGGAGCCTTTACAATCCTAACCCATAAAAGTGCCCCAGTATCATGCTCTTTAGATTGTGTAACTTGGATAGGTAGGGGGTTCAGTACCCCACATGGAAGATGAGACTATGTGTATCACTTAGTGGTGTAGCCACTCCTCTTGAGAATAACACAATTAACTATATTCACTGCTACCTTATCTCTATTTTTACAGTAACATCTTTTCTGAAACACATTTATGAGGTCATCCTGATGAAAGTGTATTCTCTCCCCCAAGAATCAGACTTCTCTGGTGATGCTTGTAAGTAATACAGTGCTCTCTAGATTGTGCAACCTGGATAGGTAGATGGTTTGATACCCGTCATGGAGAGGATGCAGGCAGATATGTACATAACTCCCTTACACCAACTTTTATGGAAACATCCTGCATGAAACACACTGATGAGGTCATCTTAACAAAAGTACAATCTATCTCCTAAGAATCAGACTGTGCCTGTGGCATTTGCAAATAATACAGGGCTCTCTAAATTGTGTAAATAGATAGGAAGGAGGTTGAATACCCAACATGGTAGGTGTGTGTGTGTGTGTGTGTGTGTGTGTGTGTGTGTGTGTGTGTGTGTGTGTGTGTGTGTGTGTGTGTGTGTGTGTGTGTGTGTAAGGTTGTTTACAGTTAGGAAAATATATGCTTGTTCACCCTATACTCTGGATATATTTTTTAAAATCAAAGATGACTACACCATCCTTAAGCCTACCTTTCACATTCATAACTTCATTGCTACACAAGAGTGTAGCTACACATACTGTTTGTAATGATTACAATTTTCTATGCATTACATAAAGGAAAATTTGCTTCTTTAGGCAATACTATGTCCACAAATTTGTACATTAATTATTAAAAGAACAGTGTCATGGGTTGAAAGATAGCTGTTTAGTGTTTTTAGAGGAAAATGATGCAAACATTTGTTAAGTGGGATGTGGGGACAACATTTCCATTCTTGAAATGGCAGGTGTTTTGTGTGGCATCAATAAGAGCATACAGTTACAACACTATATTGTCTGCCTACACTGCTAGTTCAACACACTGATGAGGTCATGGCTTTGCTAGTGAACTGAAACTATTTAAATGTTAAACATCTCCTGTGGTGCTTGCATGTTTTATACTATTCTCCATAATGTGTAAATAGATAGGTAAGATGTTCAAATACAGCATGCTTAACTTCCACAAGTGTGATTGCCAATGGTGTCATGACTGATGTACACATATATGCAGTTGCAACTTTTATAACCCTGACTGGTTGTTAAAACACTGTTACCAGATACATCTTGCTAATAAAATCCTGATGTCATTCCTTCATAGACGCTATATGCCTCTGTTGTAGTCATTATTCTGCAGCGGTGTTGGCTGCTGCTAATATGCTGTCTAGATATTCTAAGTGGATAGGTAGGTAATTTGATTCCATCACTGCTTCAATAGTGTGACAGTTATTAGTGTCATTTACCATTGGTCACCTTTATGTATCTTGTAATTATGAGACTGAATTACAGTGGCACTCTATGACACTAGTAAATCCTAGCATCCCCAGTGAAAGTAATTTTTTGTCCACACAATGACTACATGCTGCTAACATATCTATAGTACATCACATTTGGAGTGTCCATTCTCTTGTGTTGCATGACTTTGATAGTTTGCTTTTATACAGTGTGTAAGTACATATGTCAGATGTTGGAGTCCAGCTGTGTGTCTTTTACCCTCATACTATGTATACTATTCTGCAAATATATATATATGATGTGTAGCTGTACTGTGCTAATTGTGCACTTTGAACACTTTTTAGCATAAACATCTAGCTAATAAACAGTGGTGATGTCATCCATTTAACTGTGCACTGTTTCAGTTGTACATCAACATGGTCATATGGTGTTTGTGATTCAGGCAATGATGTTCAGCTTTTTATCTTGGGTAGTTATTTGAAAACCACCCATTACTGATCAGACTACATTGTGTCAGTGTTATTGTCACTGTACATGTCAATAACACTCTTGTCAAGCACATTGGCTTTGTACACACAAAGATGTTGATCCCACTTAATAAAAGCTGTGACCATTTGTCACATAGCAATATTTTATTTAGAGAAATTATGACATTTGCTTTTATGTTCCTTAAATTACATATATAGGAAGTATTATCCTCTGGCATAGGAGAAATGAGACAACATGCTGTCTGTCGTTGACGTACTACAGCAGTCACATATATACATATCCTTTGCAGAAAGAACATGATGTAATGCCTTCACATAACCATATATGTTACAATTGTAGTGTCATTTCTAACATGGTGCATTCATCCTGTACAATATCATGTATTGCCTGCTGTCAGATGCTCATATGTTCAACATCCACATTCATTCAAAAACAAAAATACTAGCCACCAAGCAAGGTACTCACTTTGTAAAACAGTCAAATGAAGGTAAAAAAACAAGTGGTACGCCAAAGCAGAAGAATAAACCAAACCACAGTATTCACTTCACGGTTTATTTAGAAAGGATCCAAAAGTAAGCGCTTTCACGTTGATCTACAATGCTTCCTCAGACTTCAATAATTACTGACAAATCCATACATTTAAATAATGCTCTCAATTAATTAATCAAGTCAATCAACATTTAAAGACAAACTACATTCAACATAGCTTTCAGCAAAAATTGCATTTAAATAAAAATAAAAACATGATCTGATGAATTAATAATAACCTGCTGTGTGAAACCAAATATATAATTCTTTATAAAATATCTTAGATAAAATATAGCGTTCATAGTTACAAAAAATATATAAACAATACTGTTTAATAAACAATGTACATGATAATGAAATAAAATATTAATGTATAGGACAGGCATACATCTCCAAAAAACTGTGTGTGTCAGAAATAATCAATGATATGTGAAAAACATAAATAACTACCTAATGACTGTATGGTCTAGCTGCCAGAAATGGTTTGAGTGACACTTTGTCATTCAAACCATAACCTTGATATGCCTGTAGCCTAATAATCCACCTATTTTCCAACTCCTCTGTGTGGTTTTTGACATTACCTAACCTAGATGTTTTTCTTAGTAGTTCTAATACTCTAAATCTAAAGATGTGTTTAAGACCATTTTCTATTACATGTTTAGCAAGAGCATTATTTGTATTCTCCTTATTGATGGCATATAGATGTTCCCTGATTCGTTCTCTCAGAGTCCTGTTTGTCTTACCCACATAGAAACATTTGCATACTTGACACTGTGCTAAATAGATCAGATCCCGAGATCTACAATCTGCATAAAGCCTGGATACATATTCACATCCCGTAGTCGGGTGTGTGAATCTACTATCCTTGGAAATATATGTACATTGATTGCATGATCTGCATGCAAAAGTGCCCAATCTCTGTGAAGGCATAGTTACTGTGTTGGTATTCTCATAACATAGAAGTCTTTTCAAAGACTTTATGTTCCTATAGGTTACACTTGGTCGCACATCAACCAAGTCCCTAATCCTCTCATCTATTAATAATATTTTCCAATTATTCTCAACAACTTGCCTTATTTGTGTATTCCTGTTGGTATATGGAATAATTAGTCTATTCCTCTTGTACTTCCTGTTGTTGTTTATTCCATTTATGGTGCTTTTAACATTACTTACTCCTTTAGAGTTCAAATCTTGTTGTCTTATAAAAAATGGTGTTCCTTTGTCCGACCTATGCTTAGTGCAAAAATTAAATGTTTCATGTATCTCTGTTTTGTCATATCCTCTTTTGAGGAAATTTTCTTTTAGCATCTGTTGTTGATGTTCATATTCTTCTTGTCTGGTGGTCAATCTAGAGGCCCTATATGCTTGGCTCTTAATAATATTGGAATAAATATGCCTAGGATGCATGCTGTCGCGATGTAACAGATTATTTTTCCAACAGGACTTCCTATACGTTACTGTATGAATGCCATCATTGCCATTGCTAACTGTGACATCGAGGAATTGCATACTAGTTTGTGAATAAGTATGTTCAAAAAATAAAAAATTGGTGGTGCTATTAATATAGGTTATCAGGTCTCTTAGATCCTCCTCTGTGCCATCCCACACAAAAAACACATTGTCTACGAATCGTCCATAGTATTTGATGTGATCAGCAAATATCATGTTGTTAAGTAAATATGTGTTCTCCCAATACGCCATCACTAGGTTAGCGTACGAGTTGGCACAAGGTGTGCCCATCGCTACACCTTTACCTTGTAGATAGTATGTGTCCCCGTGGCATAACACATTGTTCTCTAATACCATGTCTAGAATCAACATCCATTTGATGACTTGATTGTTAGGGACTCCCTGTTCTAACAATAGTAGCCTTACATATTCTATCCCTATGTTATTGGGAATGGATGTGAAAAGGGATCTCACATCTAGGGTTACTAAAAAATCTGTTGTCATAATTGGCTTTAGCTCATTTGATTCTGCAAGATTTTCAAGAAATTGTTGAGTGTCTCTTACTATTTGTTTTATTTTGCCTAATATAGGCTTAAACTGTTTGTCCAAATAGATGGACATTGACTCCGTCAGCCAACCCTTACTGGACACTATGGGTCGTAGAGGGGGATCAAGCATGTCCTTATGAATTTTTGGAAGACCCCTGAAGGTGGGGACCAAGGGATTCTCAACCAAAAAATAACTATACAACCCAATATCAATAACATCACTTAACAAAAAATCATACAAATTACTGTGTACATTGTTTATTAACTTATTTAAACAGGCACCACTAAGTACACTATATGTTGTGTCATCTGCTAGCAACAAGTCAGTTTTGTTCATATATTCATCTTTATCCATAACGATAACGGCTCCGCCCTTATCAGCTTGTCTAATTATTATGCTCATATTGTTTTGCAAGCTTAATAGTGCTTGACGTTCATCCTTGCTCATATTGTAAAAATTAGGTTTAACATCTTGTCTGGCATAAAGTTCAAACAAGTCTTTCTCACAAGCCCGTTCAAATGCTTCCAATACAGAATTTTTGCTATGTTGAATGTAGTTTGTCTTTAAATGTTGATTGACTTGATTAATTAATTGAGAGCATTATTTAAATGTATGGATTTGTCAGTAATTATTGAAGTCTGAGGAAGCATTGTAGATCAACGTGAAAGCGCTTACTTTTGGATCCTTTCTAAATAAACCGTGAAGTGAATACTGTGGTTTGGTTTATTCTTCTGCTTTGGCCTACCACTTGTTTTTTATCCACATTCATTGCCTGTTAGAATTTTTGGACCTTATGCTATAATGCATGAATGACACGTACAACAGTTATAATGTGTCCATTTACATTGTGACAGATCTCAACAATTCCTTTCATCTCAGACATTCTTTATCTCACATAAAGAAGTTGTAATCAGTTAGCATAGGTGGACTGCCACAGTAGCTGTAAAACTTCCACTGTGGCATTCGTGGTTCATACAGAAGTCAGTAGTTAGTAGAATCACATTGCTTGTTGTTCAGTTCTTGACAGATGCAATTGTATATGAATGTACTATTATATCTAGTTATTGTTATTCATTGTTATGTTGGACAATGATATATCATCACAGTTTTGATAGTATGGTATTGAAATGTTTATTCAGGGTATGTCATGTTGTAAGTGCTGCTGTGGCATCTGCATTGAGTATTCCCATTTATAGTGTACCTACACAGATATATTGGTGTTCAATTCTGGGACAGTGTGTGTCTTACATGATGGAAACAGCTTCCTTGTCAAAGAATCAGTCATACTGCAATTCTCTGTGTTGTGTGGACAGTAACATGTGCAGCTCCTTTTCTGCATTGTGACTTAATCTGATTGTTCCTATTATATCCATATCTCCTGTGTTGACATACACATTCACTTCAGTTATTTGTGTCAGCCCCCATAGCTACGTCATATAGCAGATGCAGTCAATACAAGGGTCTGGAGAGCTCATTGTTTAACAGGCAGGGGTTTGAATCTGACAGCATCTGTCTGTCAGACTAATGTGTCAGACTACAATGGCTTACATACATGCTCAGGACCAGCTTTTTCTTGCATTTTCATACCAGGTAGGTTGTCAGTATACCTTATATGGTATGATAGTGCTATACGCCTTTCAGGGGTGTTCTTCTTTATGTAACCAATATGTGTACATATGCAACGCTCATGACTGTAATGCATCTCTCTGATATCTGTTCAGGCATGTATTCTAAAAGGACATGCTGCACGTGTTTCTAATTCATTCCTTGCTAATATGCATTACCTATTCACAAGATAATTATACTCTGTATTTCATGTCATCTTCCAGCAGACGTGTTTAATACTGCAATTGTTTCTGTCACAATATCTGGCTTAATGGCAGATGTGTGAAGCATAAATATGTCTTACTGTATGGCGTACAGTGAAACCATTAGAAAATGTCAATTGTCCTCTGCTACAACACTTTCTATTGTGTTCCTGTTGTTGAATTGCTGTTTTGATACTGTTCCCTGTAACTGTATGTGAGCATGCCCAATGTTATCATGTTATCATGTTTGCAAATCAGCAATGGCAAAACTGGACTCCTGACATGTCATCCACTCAGTCTTGCCATTGGTCACTTAAGTATGCTGTTTGTTATTAGATTGACATGTATCATTTACATAAACAGACAAAACATGGCTGTCTATTACATGCTCATAGGTGATGAACCCTTTTCCTATTAGTGCCACTGTCATTTCTTTGCAAAAGCATGTCTGTTTCTGAGATGCCTAACATTACAGCTGTAAGGTCCTTTTGATATTGTGTATACATAGTGAGATGGGTAATACAGTATTCCTGTCAGCTTTCATACATCAATTCCCTGTATATACATCCTTCTATGCATTCAGCCCATAACACATCTTCCATTCTTGCAAACTGTTATCTCAAGTCAACATTTAATCAATATGCACATCACATTTTCACTCCACTTTGCTTTTGTTTCACTGTAGCATTATGTCCCTATCACATCCATTATCAGCATGCCCATTATTAATTATGTGTATAACTGTGGGACTGACATTCACACTAATTAAAATACTTTTCTTATCACAAGCAGTTCCAAACTTTTCTCGAAGGGCAAAACTTTCAAACGTGACTTCACAAAACCTTCCAGGTCTCAGATATATTAATAGTCTTGCAAAAAATCCAAAGTGTATTATACTATCCCAAATGAATTATCTAGTTGCTATTTCTTTCTTCCATTTTGTTACTAATTTATTTACTGTATTAATTATTATATTAAGAATTGTAATATCATGTATAGTTATATTGTTTATTACATTTATTTGTTGACAATTGATTATCAGGAAAGTCTGACTGGGTAGAAGCCCATTTTCAGTGGAGGCCTAGGGAGAAAAGCTCCAAATTATTACAAAACATTTTAAGAATGATAATTTTGCAATCTTCAAAAATAAAACAAAAACATTTGCAATTTAAATAATTATAACAAATTAGACATAATTTAAAAACAATGGTTAAGAATCAATGCAAGGCATACAGCAATCATTTAATACTTAGAGAAATTTTAGACAGTTTGTAGACCAATTAAAGTTAAGTTAGTCTAATGCAAATAGGAAATGCAATATGAAGTGAGGGAAAAACAGGCTTATTGTATATTTAGAGAGAAATTCAGGGAAGAGAAACGGATAGCAGTAAGGAAGTAAGTGAAGAAGGGAGAGTAAGGAGGTATAAGGAATGAAAAGGTACATGTTACCATTTTGGGATATAGTTTATCCTGGTTTTGAGCAAGAACAGAGACATATTTTAGTTAGGAAGTTTTTCAGACTGCTTTTGAAAACTGGGAGGAAGGGTATAGATCTATTGGATACAGGTAAGGAGTTTGATGGCTTAGCAACCTTATATGAATACAGACAATGCCCAGAAGATTTGCTAGGTTTGTAGACAAACAGGAGCCTTTGGTCACTGGATCTCAATGACCAAGTGAGTCATTGTGTTATTACATAATATTCTTTAATTTAAGCTGCAACTATAATAATTCCTCTCTAGTTCCTGGATTTGCACATGCTGCTCTCCTGTCTAATAATTTTAGCTCCTACTCCTCTCATACCTATATATACCATATCTCTCCTTTTCCTTGTTTTTATTTCTCTTATTCTTATTTACCTTACTCTTGTTCTTGGTTTTAATCTTTATGTCTCCTTTCTCCCACATCTGTTATGCTTATTACCTCTAACAAATACTTATTTCTCATTCTCCCCTATCTTTCTCTTCTCCTCCTTATCCACTGTTTGAATGTTCCACTCTGACATTTGCTTTATGAATGTCTAATAAACTCTCAGACTTATAACACATCAACATGTTTCAATGCTACATGATATTGTATTTATCTTGTTTTAATGATGGTGTATGTGTATTATTCTACATCACAGGATCATAGATAAGTAGTAGGCTAGCTGCCCCTGTGGGCCATTTTAAGCATAGTCAGTTTCTCTTTTAGTGCTTGAATTAACCTATCCCATTTGGTTAGAGACTGGCCTTACCCATCCCATGGTAACTAACTGTATATTACCACTAATGAGAATAACTGTGATCTTACCATAGATGATTTCTGAGGATCCATGCATGGGATAAACCATTTTGGAACTGCCTCTCTCCATTAGTAGTACAGTAGTCATGTGTATCAATATCTGTATTAGTCTATTCTCAAGATTCAATAAAATCCATGTAGGTTCATAGGTTCATAGGTTTATACTAGGCTATCTGCCCTAAGGCATTTATAAGCCTAGCCCAAATTTTTGTGGCTTACGCCACCCCTTATATGAAAAAATACTGTGCCCATTAGTTTGTTGTGCCTCTGTCCAGCAGTGACACAGAGATGATTCCCGGGGTAAACCTACGATCTCCCATCCACAGGTCTAGATTTCTCTTGAACAGAGTCAGTGAGGTGCTCTGCCTCACATGGACCGGGATTTTATTCCACAGCATAGGGAGTCTCTGAGTGATAAATCTATCCCTCCAGCACGTCCTATTTATATCCGTGCTAAGGTTTAAGTCGCTTGCTCTAGTGGTTTTGGTGGATTTGGATTTTTGAGGTGGAGCATGTCCATTAATTCCGGGTTGGACATGGCCTTGTATGTCAGGCACATGCCATCTAAGAGCAGGCGGTATGCGACTGAATAGAGCTGGAGTTTCTTCAATCTGGCAGCATATGACAGATTTTGGAGTCCCTTTATCCTTTTGGTGAGGAACTTTTGGGGTCTCTCCAATTGCTGCAGATGTCGGGTGAGATACATCCCGAATGGGGCATTGTACTCGATCATTGGTCTGATAAGTGAAGAGTACAGGGGAACAATGACCTCACTAGATCTGGATGTGAATCCCTTCATGATCAGGTGGGCAATGTAGAAGGTCTTTCTAACCACTTTAGCAATGTGAGTGTCAAAAGAAAGGCCACTGTCAACCTGGGTCCCCAGGTCCCTGATAACCTCTTCTGTGCTTAGTGGATTGCCACCTATATGGTAGCTTGGGGTTATCTTGTTTTTCCCGAAGAGTATGACTATACATTTTTTGGCGTTTAACTTCAGGCCATGGCTCTGGCACCAGCTATCTGTTTCCGTGAGTCCCTTCTGAAGGATATCCGTGTCCGATGCACTTTCCACTATGGCGCCCAGTTTGCAGTCGTCTGCAAACTTTGTCAGCCAAAGTCCTCCCATGTTGGCCTGTACTTCTGAGAAGTAGATGCCAAACAATAGGGGGCCAAGGACCGAGCCCTGTGGGACACCACTTGTGACCGGCTTGGAGTCTGACACAGCGCAAGCAACTCTAACCCTGTGGGTTCTGTCCTTAAGCCAGTTTGCAACCCATCTTGTGACATATGGGTTTACATTTAAGCTGGTAAGTTTTTCTACAATACCCGAGTGGGGTATTGTGTCGAAAGCCTTTGCAAGGTCAAGGTAGGCTGTATGGACTGCCTTTCCCTCATCAATGGCCTTGGTGACTGTTTCGAAGAAGTCGACCAAGTTCAAAAGGCATGATCTTCCCTTGACAAAGCCAAACTGGGTCGGGTCCAATGTCTGCAAGTCCCGTATATCTTTGTTTATGAGCTCCATTATGATCCTCTCCATAGCTTTGCAGACTAGACTTGTTAAGCTTATGGGGCGGTAATTACCAGGGTCCGTAGAGGCGCCGCCTTTGTGGAGTGGGACCACAGTTGCCGTACGCCACTCCTTGGGCATGTATCCTGTGGTAAGGCTGAGATTAAATGGCACTCTGCCAAGGGAGATCACAGTAACATGGATATTGAATCCTTGCAAGCAGCTGTGTACAGGATGTCCCGTTCTTGTGTTCTGTTCAGAAAAATCCTGGACAGATGGTAAGCACAGGACAATAATCTTTCTAATATACTCTGCTATGGTTTAAATATTTTTGTGATGATTTTCTAATTTTTTTTTTAATGTGCCTGTTTGAGTGGCATGGTGCAGTGCTTAGCTATCCCAAGCTATGCTTATACATACACAGCAGACACTTGCCATATATCTAAAAATAGAAACTGGATGTAATCAATTTTTTTAAATATCTGCTAGTTTGTGTGGCACAGTGGGCTGCTTAGTGATGCCAAGCTGCACTTATACAAACACACCAGACATCTGATATATATATATATATATATATATATATATATATATATATATATATATATATATATATATATATATATAAATAGAAACCAGATGTAATCATTTTTTTTTTTCAATTTCTGCTTGTTTGTGCAGGGTGGTACTTAGCAACATCAACAGGCACCTTAGTAGTATATATTAAGATATACCACTTCTCTGTACTATCCAAGTGGAGAGATAGGTTGAGTCACGACCTACAGTGTACTAGGTCCTAGGCGCGAGTCCTGAGCAGTCATACCTTTTACATTTATTACTGCGAAAATGTGTCAGGTGACTGAAATGTCAGTTTAATTCAAAATAAAAAATTGTTACATTTAGTAAAGCCGCACAACGTTAAGCACCACTTAACATGGTCAATAGTCTATTCCTGTTTACACATTGCTAAGCTCTGCTTAAACATGGTTGTGCGAGTTTGCATGGAGCTAAGCAAAGTGGCACTTTTTTGAAAGTTACAGTCTGATATGTAAGAGCGGGAATGCAGCCTATATTAAGGCCAATAGGTGGGAATTTCACACAAGTCATTGGAGTTTTCATTTGGTGGCTGATAAGCCTGGTGGTGTTTTTGAGGGAGCGTACTTTCAGGAGCAGAGGTGGGGTGTCCTGGAGTCCAGAATGTTTGTTGGACTCCTCGTTAGGCACTATGAACCCCAGCTGTTGCAGGGCAATTACCAGAGCTCAGAATGTAAGTCTGAGGCCTGGGATCATTTGGCTAGGGAACTTACCAGTGCTACTGGTATCCCACACACTGGTGAGTAATGTTGTCACCACTAAGATGACCTGAAGCAGAAAAAGAGGGGAACCTTGGACACCTGAGTCCAAGAAGCTCAGGCTGGGCAGACCCAACAGATATGTAAGTATATTTGGCATTACTTTGGAAATGTTCAAGCTGAATGTGCAAAACTTGTATGCATAAAGTTTTGCTTATCTTACGACAGCTGCAGAAGAGTGAAGTCCCATGCAGGATGGCTGGCCAGGATGAGACATGGGTGTGGTAAGTAGGGAAATATCAAAGTAATTTCCTAATGTATAATGTACTGTAAAAATAAATTATTTACAGAGTTACTAGTCGTAACAGTCAGGTATGACAACTTGGGAAATGTAATATTTGTAGTAATGAGTCACTACCTACCTGAAATGGTAAAGCAAGTTAAATGAAGAAAACATGCAGTAGTGTGTGTAGTATAGCATCCAAACATCAGGTGATGATGGGGTCTACACACATTAACAGTCACTATTCTGCTCTGCTCATTGTGTGAAATATGCTGTAGATTGCACTTAGTTAATGACGAGTGCACATGGGTTATTTCTTAGAGGTCTGACACAGCTATTCATGCTGTACATGCCAGACTTGAAGCAACAGTACAACAGTACTCAATACATTTTAAAGGGTGATGGTGCTGTGATATGTACTGTTTTCAAACAAATAAGTGTTAACTACTTTGTTATTCACTGCATATGTGTTCTAACCTGACTCCAGTCAATTGTAAAAGGGACATGAATAAAGAATGAAGAAATAAACTGCCTGATAAATGTAGTGCAATACCCACAGTAAGGTGCAGGCCTGTGTTCTGGCCATTTTGTGACAAATAATGCTGTGTATTCCACCCACTCGAGGAACAAGGTATATAGGTAAGGTAGCTGCAGTTCTGGCCAGATATGCATGTGTATAAATGGCCAAATTTTAAGGTGCACTATCAGTAAAGTTTAAAGCAGGAATTTACTTTGATAAGGACTCTTTCAAATAACTGTGCAGTATGCTTGTAGTCACTAAATGTCTGTTCTAATCTGACAGCAGTCAACTGTTAAATTCAGTGTACATTTCCCCTGGAGTCACAGCTTGTGGGTTCTCATCCCATGGCAGACAACTAAGTATTCAATGGCTGTGTAGTGTACTTAGTGTACACGAACATACCTCTCAACTGTCACACTTTTTCTGTATGTAATGAGTAATACCCTACAGGTATGGTCCTTAATTAGCAGATACATGACATTACTTGGAATGCAATTCAGTGGCAAATGTGTTATCACAACACCTTGCTACTAATCTATGAGAACACTATGTTCAGCTGTTCCCAGTAGGTGTGCCTCAATTCCACCATTTGTTACAGCTTGGCCCACACTGTCCCATGCTAACAGGTTGAGAGTATGTATGTGCAGCATCATCTAAACATTAGTTGTATTCACTGTACTCCCAACTGACATTGTACATATATAGAGGTATGTAGTAGAAGTCTGTGTAGTAATATTACTTGCAAAGTTACTAATGGTATTTTTCTCTCTCTTACCCCCAATCTATCTCTTCTTTAATTTATTAATGCTATTTATTATTATGATTTCATATTAATATATATTTTGTAACAACCTGTTATGTTGGCCTTATGTATAATTTCATACTGGCTTGCTGTTAAAGTAATTGTACTAATGTTACCTACTGTTGTTTTCCTTATTATAATCCTTCATATTTTGTTTGATTACTCATTATTATGTTCTATAATGTTACTACTAACATCTGTTTGGTTATGTTTATTCTCACCCTATGTTTATATTTATTTTCTACAGCACAACAAGGTAGGCCAGCTCCCAGCGATCCCCTTACCTTGGCTCCCCCCAGACGTGGCACCGGGGACCAGCACATCTGGGCCGCAGCCTGGTGGTGCCCCTTCTGCTGCCCCTGTACTACCTGTGGTGTTAGGTAGTTCTGTTCCACAGGCCGGAGCTGGGCCCCCCTCTGGTAGTGGATGTGAAGGGGTGAATTTGTCACCCATCAGGAACTGCCAGGTATGGTGCATGGATTGCTGTACCAAACTCTAGGTGCATGCCTACGCCAGACAGAGAGCATGCTGTCCATTCTGGTGGGGCAGCCCTGCCCCGGAAGCCGGTGTCCACCACTGCCACCACGGGGGCAGTGAAGGAGCAGTGCTGACAGTTCCATGGATGAGGACTTCAGTTACACTGTTGCCATGTGTGACGCAGATGGGACTGGGATTCCACAACAGCCTCCCATCCAAGGTGTTCACCCCCATCATGTGTCTCACACCAACCCTGTCTGCTGTCTTGTCTGTCTGCATAAGCTTCCTCACCTACCCAACTTACCTCCCCCACACGTACCTATATCCCTTCCCCCAACATTCCACTCTCACCTTAAAAAAAAAAATGGGCTCCTGTCCCAAAAAAAAAAAAAAGAAAAACATCGTCCCATACATAGTTCTTCATTTCACACACATGTCTAATGGATACACTCAATTTGGTCTAATTGGCTTGACAACTCACTTCTGTTGTCCTCCCCCCTCTCTGGGGGTGACAGTCCAAAATCAGCTAACAAATATGTCAAAGTGCACAGTTGTTGCTGTAGAAGAAATAGATAGCTATGGTTCTTTCCTACACCCTTCCTGCACATACCTACCTGCCTTTCACTATGGTTTTCCCCCTTCTTGCACCCCATTTCACCACTGTGCTATCTCCCTTTTTTCTTTCCTTTAAATATTTTTTGTGAGACATGACACGATGTGCTGCATCACTTAGCTATGCTAAATAGCGCTACATTGATATATGGGTGTGAAAAAATATTAATCATGTTCAAAAAGTATACCTGCGCCCAATTTTGAACCCAGAACCATTGCACCTGCAGAACAGTAGATCAATTTGCTAAGCCACACAGCTGCTAATTAACACAAGTGTTTTAATCAAAACATAGTAATGCTCAAGTTCCTGTCATTAAGTATGTTTCAGTGATGCTGCGCATTGGACCGCACTATCCAAATCAGCTAAAAGAATAGCAGTGCAGTAACTGGGACTGCAGGACAGAAATACATCAGCATAAAACCATACACATAAGTAGAGACATAAGTGAGGTTTCTAATAGCAGGTAATCCTGCAATTACATGTACAACATGTAAAAATACACTTGCTAAAACATTAATGGAAAAATACAATGTTAACTGGGACTCTGGTAGACAAATACAGTGCTCTAAAGCCATACACATACTAATGCACTTAAGTGAGGTATGTAACAGCAGAGAACTGTGGAATGATATCTACAACATGTAAAAATACACTTGCTGTAACAGTGACTCTGTAGCTCAGTATGAAAAATGCATTGAGAACATTAGTTTTTTCTACACGTGTTCCTGGGTTCAACCTCAGCTGCATCTATCACTGAAAATACATTTATGTGGACAACAACATTATAAACTGTGATATGTATGTCTGTCTCATCACCTATTTATCCACCCAACACAGTACAGATATAATGTCTGCTTTTAAATAATAAAAGTCAAAGGTCTACAGATAGGACCATGCTTACCTACTCCTATTACAACAGTACCAACTGCAGAGAATGTCAGGTCAAGCATTAGCCTGCATTCCCAGAAGCTTTCACAGTGTGTACTGAAGTTGTGGGCCAGTACTATCAGACTGTTGTCCACAATGATTTGCTATTGATATTACAGACAATCACAGCTGCACAAGTAACATACATATACGGAGGTTGTGCTAGATGCAAGCGTTGCCAGCATAGGTTCATAGGTGCGTACCAGGCTAATGGCCCTGGAGCCTTTACAAGCCTAGCCCATAGAAGTGCCCTGGCATTGTGCCGCCTGACATTAGTTCCCAGTGGCTCTATCAAGTAGAGCCACCAGAGTGATCCCCGGGGTGAACTTTCTATTTCCCATCCACTCATCAAGATTTCCCTTGAAGAGGACCAGTGAGGTGCTCTGCTTGACATGTAAGGAAAGTCTATTCCACAGCATGGGCAGTCCATGGGTTATGAACCTGTCCCTCCAACATATTCTGTTGATTGTGGTAATGAGGTTGAGGTCTCTGGTGCATGTGGTGCAGAGGGATTAGGATTTCTTTAGATGTAGCATTTCTAACAGTGCTAGGTCAGACATGGATTTGTAAGTCAAGCAGAGATCGCCTCTTAGTAGATGATGAGAGACAGAGAATAGCTGGAGTTTTTTTAGTCTGTCCATGTAGGACATATGTTTAAGGCCTAGGATCCTCTTCGAGAGGTACTTTTGTGGCCTCTCCAGCTGTTGCAGGTGTCTAGTGAGATACAAACCGAATGGGGCATAATACTCTATGATTGGTCTAATAAGGGAAGAGTAGAGAGAAATGATGACCTCTTTCTTCCAGGATGCAAAACCCCCTGGTAATGAAATGTGGCACATAGAAGGACTTTCTGACCACAGTGGCAATGTGGTGGTCAAAGGAGAGGTTGCTGTCAACCTGTGTCCCCAGATATCTTATAATGCCTTCAGTGTTCAGTGGGCTCCCATTGATGTAGTAATTAGTGGGAATTGAGTTTTTCCCAAAGGGGATGACAACACATTTTTGGCATTAAGCTTAAGGGCATGGTTTTGACACCAGTCATTGGTCTCAGTGAGGCCTTTCTGTAGGATGTCTGCATCACTTGGGGAGTTAATAATGGCTCCCAGCTTGCAGTCATCTGTGAACTTGGTCAGCCAGAGTCCCTCTGTGTTGGCTTGGACTTCTGAGAAGTAGATGCCAAACAGGAGAGGACCCAGGACCGATCCAATGTGGGACTCCACTCATGACTGGTCAGCAGTCTGACTTGGAGTCCACTACTTCACACTGTGGGTTATATCTGTGAGCCAATTTTCAACCCACCTAACAATATAGTGGTTGATGCCTAGTTTGGTGAGTTTATCAATAATTCCTGAGTGAGGAATGGTATCAAAGGCTTTGGCCAGATCGAGGTAGGCTTTATGAACTGCCTTTCCTTTATCCACAGCTCTGATGACTGACTCAAAGAAGTCAACCAGTTTGAGCAGAAGGTGTATTATATGACAGTGCTTCACACTCCTGCCAATCTATCTTAATGGCATGAGAAAAATACACCACTTTCTTATGTATGCTGGGAGGAAGGAATGGAAGCAAAAAACACGCACACACAGAAGATCATGTTACCCTGGCAGGCCTCATTGACTGCCATATTGTGGGAAACATATTGAAACTGTAAAAAAGCACCTAGAGTGATTCTGAGCTAATAAAATAGCTAAGAAAACAAAGATACATTGAAAAAAAATATTGTTGATTTTTAAGACAGGCATGTCTAAAGGTCAGCTCCCGGTGTTTTCTCCTGTCTACTTGATGAATATGGGCATCTTGGGACAATGCAGCAATTGCCTCATGTACACAGACAACCCTCTCCTCCTACCACCCAACACTATGACCTGTGAGAGATGCACTTATATAGCCAAACTGGAAGCAAAGCTCTCTTCACCCAAGACTGGACTAGACAGTCAAAAGGAGAAGGTAATCACTTGCACCACACCACACTCATCACATAGTCCCTCAAAACCTACACCACCAAAACACACACATAGAAACACAAAACACACACCTACATTCGCAGAGGCTCTCAGTAAAAATCTGCCCAAACAACTGAGACCGCCAAAGCAGAAATGCAAGCAACCTCCACCCCCCCAACACAACCCAAATGACACATAGCCCACATACTCAGTGTGCCACTCAACTACAGCCCATAAGGCATAACGTACCCAACACTCTAGTCATAGGTGACTCTATAGTCAGGCACACTGATGTTCCTCTCACCAGGCTAAACAAGGAAAAAGTTACTGTCAGCTGCCTGTCGGGTGCCAGGATCCGCCACATAATGCACACACTCAGATCACTCCACAACAAGTACAAATATGACTCTGTCATTGTCCATGAATGACCTGATTCATACCTCCCTGGACTACATGAAAAGAGACATGGAGGAGCTCTCCGATCTTGTAGCCCAGGCAGGTATGACCCTAGTCTGGAGTAGCATCCTGCTATCACCCAGAATGATACCACAGTACAAGGACAAAATGATTGACTTTAACAATTGGCTATGCTTCTGGTGTCATTCTAAGGGAATCCAGTATCTGTTTGCCTGGGATGACATAAATGACAGACCACGCTGCTTTTCCAGAGATGGCCTGCACCTGTCGTCCTTGGGAATCTGGATACTGGCATAGGCTCTTGCCACCCCTACAGTGCCTTTTTTAGGCAAGGTTCAAATGACAAATTCACCACCGTAACAGGTACAAGCAAGCAAAATCTGAGGGTAATGCTACTCAATGCTAGTAGTCTAAACCTCAAAATGCACTCACTCAAGGCACACTATTCATTAAGGATATCCGCACCTCCAAGCTAGTTGCTCAACATAATGCATCTGAGATTATCCAAGTTCAACTAACTCTGGGTAAAACCGCAATCCAGATTGTAGCTTGCGACAGACCCCCCACCATACCCCAGGATTCCCACTCATCTTTTCTTGATACACTGGAAAATATTAAGGTACAACCCAACACTCTAATAATGGGTGATTTCAACTACCCTACCATTAACTGGGAAAACTGCTCGTGTACCAACTCTTTTGCTCAACGTTTTCTGGAAATCATCAATTCCAACGCCTTGGATCAACTTATCCACACCCCCACCAGGGGCAGCAATATCCTAGACCTGGTCATCACCAACATGGGCGACCGGTGTTCCACACCAGAGGTCAGCTCCTCGTTGGTCAGATCCGACCACAAGCTAATCACCCTAGACATCCACATCCTGCTCCCACCCCCCATTAGGAAAACAACCATAAAAAAATTCTCCAAAGCCAACTTCACACTTGTTAAGACAGAAGTGGCAAACTTCACGACACCCATGCAGATGGACAATAGAGGTACGACTGCTGAATCCTACATAAATGCACTTTATAAGCACTTACATGAGTGCATGGATTGTGGTATCCCTAACAGAACCAAGATGCTATCCTCCAAAAAAAAGGAAGCAAATCTGGTGGTCTTCTGCCATAAACAAAGTCTACAACAGAAGAAAGAAACTGTTGCAAAAAAGAGAAAAATCCCACAATTGCAGGAACTCCCTGGTCAGCCTCAGTAAGAAGCTGAGATCCCTCATAAAATCCTCCAAAGCTAGTTATGAAAACAAAATCGCCACTGATTCTAAAGACAACCACAAAGCATTCTATAGCTATGTCAAGAATCTCAGTGGCTCTGCTCTGAGTTACAGCACAATGACACTAAATATACAGAACCAACTGATATTGCCAACATCCTGGCAGATAGGTTCAGTGCTAACTTTACCCCCCTCTCACCCCCTAAAGGGCCCATCTTTATACCGGAAGAATGCAAAGTTCCTGTAATCATGGCTGCACAGGTGAAAACCTCACTCTCCAAAGCCAAGAACACAGCATCCATGGGACCTGACAACATCCCAGGCTGCCTTCTACACGAACTACAGAATGAACTGGTACCATGTTCAGTCATAGCCTCAACTCAGGCTTTGTGCCCATTGAATGGTGCACCACGATGGTTATCCCGCTCCACAAAGGGGGGGGGGGGGCCACAACAGACCCCAGGAACTACCACCCCATTAGCCTGACGAGCCTGGTCTGCAAGGCCATGGAATGTATCATCATGGAACTCATAAACAAAGACAATGGAGATCTCCAAACTCTGGACCCCACACAGTTCGGGTTAGTAAAAGGCAGATCGTGTCTCCTAAACCTGATAGACTTCTTTGAAGTAGTCACCAAAGCCATAGATGAGGGTAAGGTGGTTCACACAGCCTATCAAGATCTCGCCAAGGCATTCGACACCATCCGCCACTCTGGACTTATAGATAAACTCACTAAACTAGGTATAAATCCCTATGGCACAAGATGGTTTTCCAACTGGCTCACTGACAGAACCCACACTGTGAAAGTAGCAGACTCCAAATCAGACATCAGACCAGTGACAAGTGGAGTACCACAGGGTTCAGTCCTGGGTCCTCTCCTGTTTGGTATCTACTTCTCTGAAGTACAGGCTAACACAGAAGGTCTTTGGCTAACTAAATTCGCAGATGACTGCAAACTAGGAGCCATAATTGAAACTCCTAACGATGTGGACATCCTACAAAAGGGCCTCACTGAGACAGATGCCTGGTGTCAAAACCATGGTCTCAAGCTCAATGCCAAAAAGTGCATTGTCATCCCCTTTGGTAAAAACTCTGTACCCATGAACTACCACATAGGTGGTAGTCTACTTAACACCGAAAGTGTGATAAGAGACCTTGGGACACAGGTGGACAGTAGTCTCTCCTTTGATAATCACATCGCCATAGTGGTCAGGAAATCCTTCTATGTGGCACACCTCATCACAAAAGGTTTCTCATCCAGGAAAAAAGAGGTCATTGTTCCCCTCTACTCATCACTCATTAGACCCATTATAGAGTACAATGCCCCTTTTGGTATGTACCTCACAAGACATCTACAACAACTGGAAAGGCCACAAAAATACCTCACAAAGAGGATTTCTGGCCTCAAGCAGATGCCTTACGCAGACCGACTCAAAAAACTCCAGCTTTACTCCGTCGCATATCGCCTACTCAGAGGCGATCTCTGCCTAACATGCAAAGCTATATCAAACCCAGAGCTGTTGAACATGCTCCACTTAAAGAAATCCCAATCCCTCCAAGCTACACGCTCTAGGGACCTAAACCTTGTCACCACAATAAACAGAACATGCTGGAGATATAGATTCCTGTCCCAGAGACTTCCCATACTCTGGAACAGACTACCTATCTATGTCAAACAGAGTTCCTCATTAGCACACTTCAAGAAAAATCTTGATGATTGGATGGGTAATAGGAAATTCACCCCGGGGATCACTTCTGTGGTTCTGCTTGACAGGGGCACAGGAAAATAATTTTCTTGGGTGGCAAAAGCCAGGGTACCTTTTTGGCTAGGCTTGTATAGGCCCTAGGGCCAATAGCCTAGTACCTACCTATGAACCTATGAACCTATAAGATGGAATTTTCCTTTAACACTACTAATATTTTACATGTTCCTGATTTGCTGAAAGCTATGGTTTAAAAGACTGGGGAAAACGTTTTCCAAACCGGGTGCTGAAACCCGACTGGGACTTCAGAGTATCAGCACAATGGTAAATGCAGTTAAGTCTGTTTTGACCCTATTGCAACATGTGCAGGTATTACCAATTTTGCTACATATACCACACTTAAACTGTCTGGTACTAGTCTCCATTTATCTGCATCTCACACATTTATATTTTTCTCTGGGGTAGAATATTACTCACAAGTAACCACTTGCAAGGTTAGCCCAGATTATATAAAGATTAACAAAAATGTAGATCAACATGGTGTTAACATGTAGAACACATGAATATGGATAACTTCATATATACAGAAATAAACATGAACTCAGGAAACTGTGCAATTACATAGAGATTAAGTTATTTGTTACAAACACATTAGATTTTCTACTTATTCAGAGATACAATAGTGAAATAAGTGAAAAGTCACCACATTACTTCAGGTTTGTACATACCAAATAAAAATACACAAAGTTACAATATAATTAGCGAAGCCCATGGCTGAAGCCCTCTTACACCTTTTTCTACCTGTACTCTCTCTGTCCCCACTACTACCTTACTCTACTCTCCCTTCCTCTACACATACTCCCCTGAGATTACTCACACCTTTTCCATATCCATTCTTACTATTCCTCTCTATTACACCCTACCCTTCTCTACTCCTACTATCCTGTGCCTTCCCCAGTACAATCTCTTACTATATTTCATAACCACTAGAATATTAATAATCCTTATGACGATAATAGATTATGTAAATAATGCTGCATCTTCCTGTTATCAGGTTTTCCATATAATGTATCCTTGAACGCCATGACTATTACGTCTGTTGAGTTTTTATTCTGATAAATTAATGTGTAGTTTTAAAATTTGTGCTTACATTTTATGACTTTTATTACGTCTGTTAAGTTCCCATTCTGACAACAGTTTTCATATTTGTGCTTGAATGTTATGACTTTATTATGGCTGTCTATTTTTTTTCATTTGTTAGCCATAAGAATCTGGAGCTTTTTCACCTGGCCTCCGCTAAAAATGGGTCCCTCGTGACACAGTCGGACTTTTCCCATAAACAAATGCCAAATAATAGACTACTGCGTGCATCACCCCACACATACACCCGCCAAAAAGGACCAAAAAGATGCTAACTGGTGTATCAAATATCACATTTCACCCACCCTTCATCTAACGAAAGAATTGCACCATACTTCCAGGCATAATTAGATACTTAAACTTTCTAGTATTATTTTAACACAATATGATTAATGAAAACTAAAACTGTCCTCAGCACATCACGGATGTTTGATTCTATACAACCAGGACAATTTTAAACATTCTACTAAAATATCTTCAAATTACCGATAGGACCAACAAGCCCAAAAGTAAGATGGACAGGTTGTCCTTGTTATTTATTTGAATACACCATCCTCTCATCGAAATTCCATAAGCTGCACTCAACATTAAGCCTGCCATATAACTCAAATTTAAGAAAAAAAATGCACCTTCTCTGCCAGACATGATTCCGTCTCAAATCCACAACCAAAGCACACACGTAACAGGGACTATCATGGCATAACACGTGACGTGGTAGTTGCCCAACTGCGTGACATAATGGTTAATGTAACCCCTATCTTTTACTAGAACATAACAAGCATTTTTCCTTTTATGTTATGACTGATAGCTTTGGCAAACATACTTACCCCGAACACATAACCTAATTTCCAGTGGGATGGGTTCCCTCCATCTGGCTCTACATATACAAAAAGGCTGCCACAGGTCCCACACTTACTCTTAAAGTTTGTTGTTCTGCAAAGTGTTCACCCTGTCTGTCTATGCCTATTGCCTGCAGCATTGGCTTCAGCTTCAGCCTGTAACACACATATCTGTATGTAAAAAGTAGCTGCTACAGACATTCTCATTGTGATTATGTAGCATCTTTACCCCTGTAATTTCCACACAAACATATGAGAAAGGAGTTGAAATCTACATTGACCCCTTATATCTTGTTCAGTGGTTGCATGAAATTGGCTGATTATACTGCAAAGCAGCTGTGTAGGCTGCAATTAGCATTCCAGAAGCACAGATTGCTCAGAGGCAATCACTTGCTAATGAGAACCATGTTAAAAAGGCAAAAATCCAGCTAGGGGAAGCATTGTGTATGAGAATTACTTTGCAAAGTGAACTTGTTGGTACAATATCTATATATCTGTACCTTTCAACAGAAAAGGAGTATTGTACTCCATCAGGTATGCAACCATTTTGTTTCCAACATAATGCATATGTTTGAATAGAGTAAGGGGGATGGGGATTTCATCATTAAACCTTTCTTAGAACTGTACTGATGACATGTCATTGAAGACCTACAGAGGAACTAGTGTACAGTTAGAGTAGACTGGTTTGTGTTAATTAGGTACACTGGTCTCCTGGAGTTTTCCCTTGAAAGCAGTTGTAATAGTACACTGTTATTTGTTTGGCATGGTTGTGAGTATATATTATAGGGGGTGGGTTAGCCTTAGGGGCCACACTGCAATGGACTCCTGTGTCAGGTGTGTGATCATACATCAGTATCCACATTGGCACAAACAGGAATAGCTTACTATTGCTACTATCCTACATGCATCCACACCCTTTGTATGTTGCCACAGTGTCAAGTATGACATGTGTAATCCAGCAGTGAACAGTGTTAACCATCCTTTATTAATGAATCTCTACATATTGTGCTCCCATATATGTGTTGCTGACATATGTTCCCATTTTCTTCTTTCAGGAAATATGTATCCCTGACACCGAGGCCATTTTACAGACATCGAAAATGATATAATCCTGGAAGCATTGTGACAACACCATCATCACCTGCTGTCCAGGCAGAGGGCAAACAGGGATGACCAGGCAGCACTGTGGGCTGACCTGATCCATGATGTGAATGCTATTGGTCACTAGAGTAGAATATATAAGCAGGTGTGACACCATGCAACCATGATCAATGCCACACACAGAAGAGCAGTGGACATGGCCAGGGATCGTGGTGTCACTGGTGGAGGTCCTGCAGCAGAACAACCACTGTCAGCCACTAAGGAATTCCTGTCAAACTTAGGAACACAGTGCAGCTCCCAGTCACACAGTATGTTGTGGATGTGGGTACCACTGTCTCTATACAAGAGGAGCATCCAGGTATGCTTAGTTGGATCAGCATTGGAGTACTGTAGCATTCAGTGTGTCAGGGTGTACAGAGGTTTATGTGGGTGCCACATGTAGTTTTTTTGAGGGGGGGGTTAGCGCCACTTTGAATGACATGCTCAGATTGTGACCACCATAAAAATTAATATAGTAGCTACAGTAAATGTGGGATCTTTGGACGTATTATCCTGTTATAGTGCAATGTGTGGTGCTGCTTACATTATCTCTCCCTCTAATTTCCACAGGACCATCAGGAAGCAGACAAGACAGTGCTCCTGCTCCTAGTAAGCACAACAGTGTTTTGTTAGAGATGTAGATTTAGTGCAATGTTTTCAGTAAAGTGTCATCCCAGGCCTGCTGGCTGCATTGATGTACTGTCTGCATGGTTGCCAACTGCACAGATAGTTTCTGTCTGTACACAGTTTAGAATCATATCTGTGCCTTGTAGGTGTAAGCACACTGAAAGATTTCACTGTATTATTAGGACATTACAGACTGTCTTATGTGTCAGCTTTGCAGAGTTTTGCCAGATGTCAATAGTGTACATCATTATTGCTCATGAGATTCCTGTATAAAGAGCTTTTATTTACAAGAGCTACAGATGTTTGTTAGAAAAGAATATCCTTATGTCCTGCTATATGAGGTTGGGGGTTAAACAAGTCTGTAATAGGGACACCAGTGTATACAGCTTAACTAATATTGCAACATAGTACTGCAAAGCATAATAGTGCAGGTATTAATGTACTGTTTTTCCCTTCTTATCACAGGTGACCAGGTTGTTGGTCTCTGTCCCTTTCAAAACCTGATGTCAGTGTCTCATCAGACTCTGATGATGATGGTGGGCAAGGCGAGACACAGTTGGGTGCTACAGGGGATGAATCTGTCACAGAGGTTGACATCCCCCTTCTGCCCTTATTATCACCATACACAGTCATTATGGCTACTTTTATCCAGTCCCTGAGGCTACAGATATTGGATAGTTGGAAGGTGGGGACATTGAACAGGAAAGTGTGGCTACTATGGCTGCAGTGAGTGTTGATACTGGCCATAGCCAAAGAGCTGGCAAGGTTCCACACAGGCAAATTGATAGGGGTGCTCATAGGAGGCCTGCTCTCCCTCCACCACCTGTTGCAGGTGTCTCATCACGTGTCACCCGGCATATGTTTAGGGCTGTCATGGAGGCACAGTCAAGTTTTGAAAGGAACTCCAGATGAATGCTCAGGGTATGGATGCAGCACATTCTGAGATCTGTGACTGCCTCCATCGTTTTGCCGATACCCTGGATCAGTTGACTGATGCAGTGGAAAGCCTATGGTCTCAGAGAGATGGCACACTGTCTGCCTTGGAATGCACATTGTCTGTGTTGGAACATCTGGTTGGAGTTGAGCATCTGATCCATGAACGTAGGTCAGCAACTACATCAGCTGAGAGTTCATGTGGCCTTGCACAATCATTCTCCTGTAGTGGCAGTACATCCAGCACTCCAGAGGGGAGTGTGCTGTCCACACCAAGATGTGGCAGGCCATGGGCTCATGGTCCTGGAAGTTCCCATGGAAGACATGCTCCCAGCAGACAGCATTCACCCTAAGGTAGTAGCTCTGCTTCTGACCTTGGTCATGGAGGTGCCAGTGCAACTCTTGGCAGAACCAGTTTCTGTGTTCGGGGGGTGGAGATGGTGAACTGTCAGCTCTACAATGCATGGCTCACAGCATTGTAGAGATGACAATGCATGGCTCACAGCTGTCCAACATACAGACATGTATGCCTAGCACATAGGTTTACTGTGTTTATGCAGACACTCACACACCACTGTCACACTCAGGAAACCTACAGACACACACGCCACATTTCCATGGTCTATCTTGGCTGCTTCCTTTCCTGACTCTCACACATGCCTGCCAACTTATTGGATCAGCCTAGGCCTCCTGCACCCCCACAAAACACCCTGTGAACATGATTATACCTGTGCCACATCCCTGTCATCCTTGTCATCCACACAGGGAAATGAAGCTAAGTGTCTGATGCATGGGGTGACTATATAAATTACTATATATTTGTTTAATTCATTGTTGCCTTTGCTATGTCAGGACTGGTCACTGAAAGATATTGTGTGCTGCTACTTGTAATGAGTAAACCACATTATTTTGTGTACAGTACATTGGATTATGTTGTTGTAATGGCTGTATACTTACCCAATGAGAGGTGTCTCATTGAACTGTTAATGTTTAAGTTTCAAGTTATGTAGGGCACACCTATGGGTACACATGTACAATGAACCCATAGAAGTCAGAACACAGGATGGAATATCAGCACAGAAGGAAAATGTCTTCAGATAATTAATGTAGTATAGGTGCATGGCTCCATAGAGTCCTATGTGTATAGTAGGCTAACATGAACAACAGCATCTTTCAGCCTAGTCATGCATCCCTAATCTCTGACAAGGTCTGTTATCCATGATGAGTGTATGCAGGGTTTTGGGAGCTGACCCATCTATAAGCTGTGATGTGGGAGATGAATGATCTACAATTTCTCTGTGTCCATTAGGCACATGTCCTACACCAGTTATGACTATCTTCTTCGGCATCTCAATGAGTAACTTGCACATGATGTGCATTACAATGGAAGTGTACTTCACATGGATGGGGAGCCTGTTACATACAGGGTGTAGTCCCCGGGTTTCATACCTGTCTCTCCAGCATATCCTACTTATATCACAGTCAAGGTGTAGGTGTGTAGGACAGGTAATTCTCGTGCTACACCTTTCTTGGATATGCAGGAGGTACACAGTGGAATCTGACACTTCCCTGTATAGCAGCCATTCACCACCCCTCCAAAGCAAGTAGGAGACAGAATACACAGTTGGCATAGGACATGTTATGCACACTAAGCATTGGTGTACTGTGGAACCTCTGTGGCTGTTACAGTTGTCATATATGCCTGCGTAGGTACATACCAAAGGTGGCACTGCACTCAATGATAGGTGTGAAGAGTGCCAAATACGGTGTAATAATGACAGTCTGGGATATATATGCCATATTTTTCTCTATAGGTCGTGCAACATTGACTGAATCCCCACATCTTACTGACCCTTGAAAGTCAAAGGCTAGATCACTGTCAGTTTCCGTATATCCCTGAGTACTGGGTCAACTGCTGGAGGTGTGTGGATAGTATGATATTTACTAGGGGTGCATAACTTCCCAAAGGATGGTATTGTGCATTCCTTGGCATGTAGTAATTGTTAGTGGCAACAACTGATTGTGTGTATCAGCCCATCCTGGATAACTGTTGATTCTGTGTGGGATTCAGTGACAGCTCCTAATTTGCAATCATCTGCAAATGTAGTCAGTATGAGGTCACTGACAATGGCTGTGACTGCAGAGACAGGAATGGCTAGAGGGGTAGTTCCAGGAATGATTTGTGAGGGGAAGTCCACTGGTGACTGGCTTCATTGTAGTGGTGTACTACCCAATGCTATCATCCCAGAAAATGATGGACAGACACTTGGCTATCCACTGGCTGACATACTAGTTTGTAGATATCCTGTATAGTTTGTCAACAATGCCTGATAGCCTAATAATGTCAAAATCCCTGGCAGGTCATGATAGGTGGAGTGACTCATTTTCCCCTCATCCATTGCATAGTTTATCAGTCAATGAGATCCACTGGTTAGGGTAGGCATGATCTGCCTGTGACCCAAACAAACTGGGTTTAGTCTGCTGTCTGTAGGGGCACTACATTGTTACTGATCATTTCCATGATAGTTCTATTAATGGCTTTACATATGAGACTACTGGGACATCAGGAAAAAATGCTTGTCACTGCATGCTAGTTATCCTGTGACCCAGTACTGCAGTTCATTCCATCACTGTTTCCAGGAAAATAGTCATCCAAGTTGTTTGTAACTGTACAGAGCACAGACAAACAATGGATGGGAAAGTAATACGTACACCCTGTGAAGGTTAGGAGGGGGGTTTACACAGTTCTTCTGTAGTTGGACACTACTCAAGCAGTGTGTACTACAATGACACAACTACCTTAAGAAGAATGCAGAAAAGAGGGTGGTCCCCTGAATTGCTGGTGCCTGGAAATTACCACTGCTGGTTTTACCACAACCACTCTCCCCTGGGATATTATGCATCTATACTGTTCCTCTCGCCAGAATCAAAATGTGAGCACCAAGCTCTAGATGAGAATCAGGCCACAGCCTGTTTGTTATCCACATAGTTGGCACATGTCATGCAAGGCTCTGTAGGCTTGACATAACCTTTTTCCAGGTAGATGCCTTGATTAGCAACCAGAGCACTCATGTCAGTGTGCATGTATTATGCCATGTGTTCTGGGGTTGTTAGGATTTCACTAGGGTACTGACCAGGAGCACAGCTGCAGCGTCATAATATAATGTTCAATGTCACGTTACATAAACGTCCAAGGTTGCTTAAACAAACACCACACTGACAGTGATCCATCTTAGGTGACAATTTCACAGCAATGTATCCAGCCTGACCTTCAACAGCTTAATGATGGACAACAGCATGACATGGATCCAAGGCCTACTGCAAAAGGTTAGCTGCCTTTGGCCAAATTGTGTGTACCTCCAGCATGTCCTACATATGTCATACTGTACATTTCTGTTACCAGAACAGATGTCTGTTTCCTCACATCATGTCACACTACATCCACTCTGATGTGTGGTTGTTTGACAGCCATTGAAGAGTTGCAAGCCAAAGTTATACCTGCAATGTTGAAGAAGTTTGTCGCTCTACTATCTAGGACACAATAGAAGAGTCTTTGTGGGTTCTGTTCAAGCAGCTTTATTTTATACAAACACATCACTATAGAAGATTACTGACTTTACCTGAAGTAACTTATATACAAATTAACAACTGAGATCTTGCATGCTCTCTCCCTAGCTGCTCTTTCAAAATGGCACTAGGGCTTGCATGTGTCTAGAATTTAAACCTGCACATATAGCCTTGACGTGCTTCTTAAAAATACAGTGTGCACATCACTTGCACTCTGATCTACAGCCTCCCTCTTTGTGAAATAGATTACATTACATTATAAGGTTATTTGGCATGTAGAAAACACAGGTAATTCTTGGTCATGCATTATACAATACGAAATACACAGATATATGCAATCAGGTCAATGATGCTGCATATTTCACACTAGGCTTAGATACTCGCCCATATTGTGTGACATAAAACTGGGAATGAGATTTAGCAACTGGAACTGTCTCTGCAAAATGGTTGACTTGTGGAATGTTTGGATCATTTTCTGGAATGGAATCAGAATTTTGAACACATTCTGGTATGGGAACAGTGTCCGGTCCACTCTTAGATTTGGATTCTACATCACAGAAGCAATGTTGTGATGGTGACAATGGTTCTGGTACAGGAAGAAGATGTCTACAGGTCATCCTATACGCCACACCCTCAGAGTCTGCCAGGTATGATCTCAGCTCTGCACAGATGCCTGTAATCTGTCCTATTTGATCAAAACATTTTGTTATCTAGATTCATACTGTCACTCCTTCCCTCAAAGGATGAAGTAATGTGCTCAATCTGTTGTAACTAGATTTCTGGACATTACGGTTCTTCAACAGTTGAGCCTTGATGGTTTTATTGTTCTGAGGTTTAGGCTTCAATAAACTAGAAGTAATGGGTAGTGAAGTTCTAGTTTGCCTGGAAAGTAGTCTTTGAGCAGGTGAGCCACGAATATCATCATGGGGTATGTTTCTGAGATTAAGGAAATTCAAGAACACATTGGTTTTGTCACACTTTGACCTTTCAAGAAATTGCTTTTTACTCTATAGTGCACGTTCAACTAGACCATTGGATGGAGGATATTCAGGACTACTAGTGACATTACAAAGTCCCATTCTTTTGCAAATTTCTGAAACAACTGGCTAGTGAATTGAGTAACATTGTCAGAAAGAAGTTTATGTGGAGTATCATGAATTGAGAAATTACGTTTCAACTTAGTAATAACAGCAGTGGATGTTAGATTAGGTAGTGGATCAATCTCAAACCAATTCAAATAAGAGTCTATCAAAACCAAGTAGTGTTGATTGTTCCACTCAAAGATATCAGTTGCTACAGTAGACCAAGGTAGTTCAGGAACTGGACTTAGCTGAAGCAGTTCTCTTTGCAAATGCGATCTAGTACTATTGCATACTGAACAAGAAGAAAGTACTCTATCAATGTCTCTTGGAAATGATGGCCAAAAATACTAATTCTCTTGCTTTTCTCTTAGTGGATGCGGATCCTGGGTGACCACGATGCAAAATCTGGATATATTCTTGTTGTAAGGAAGCAGGAACAATAATTTTAGGACCTTTGAATATAATGCCATCTTCCATCAACAATTCATCTCTGTAAGAAAAAAAGGTTTGCACTTAAGGTGGTACACTAGATTGCTTTGGTGGCTCTCCAACATTTATATACTGATTGAGCTTCTGCAAAACAGGATCAGTCTGAGTGTGATCTTTTAACTCATCAAGTTTGGTTGTGGAAACATTACGCATTGACATCACATCAAAGTCAAAATTCTCTGCATCAAGCTATTCTGTAGTATTTCTGGGTGATCTGGATAAAGTATCAAATACATAAAGCAATTTGCCTTTTGTGTAGACCATTTTGAAACTGTACTTTTGCGATTTGAGCATCATTCTTTGTAATCTTGCTGGGTGGAATACATAGGCTTCTTTAGAATAGCAACTAGAGGTTGATGATCAGTTTCAATCTGAATAGCTCGACCATAAATATAATCATGAAACTTGGAACATGCAAATACTATTGCCAAAAGCTTCTTCTCAATATGAGCATACTGTATCTCAATTTGGGTTAGTGTTCTACATGCATAAACTTTTGGTCTGCCCTGTTGAACATAACTGTGCCAAGACCAAATTTTGAAGCACCACAGGAAAGAGTAACTGGTTTGTTCACATCATCACATCTTATTATAGGTGGGGTGGCAATTTTCTGCTTGAGTTTTACAAATGCCTTCTGGTGTTGTTCCAGCCATAACCATGCAACATTTTTGCATGTTATCTCTCTTAAAAGTGCTGTCAACTCACGGAAGTCTGGTATAAACTTGCCTAAATAGTTGACCATGCCTAAGAAACACTGTAGAGCTTATACATTATCTGGTACTGACATCTCAAGAATAGCTGCTTGCTTGGTTGGGTCCGGTCTCATGCCTGTACTTGTAAACAAATGTCTTATGTAGGTCACTTCTGGAAGTCTGAATATGCACTTCAGAGGATTGAGCTTCAAGTTTACTTCATGTGCTCTGTCTAGAACTTTCTTGAGGTTTCTGTCATGCTCTGCTTCATCACTGCCTCCAACCAATAAGTCATGTACTATTATGGAGCTAGGATAACCTGAGAAAACTTGCTCCATTGCATGCTGGAAGATTTCACTTGCAGAATTTATTCCAAACGGCATCCTTAGGAATCTGTATCTGCCAAACGGCGTACCAAAAGTAGTTAGAAATGAGGATTTACAATCAAGCATCACTTGCCAAAATGAACTCGTTGCATCCAAGATATAAAATATAGTAGCATTTGAGATTAGAGCTGCAACTTCTTTGAGTGTGCACATTAGACGATACGGTCTCTTTAATGTTTTCTTCAGATCTCTTGGGTCAATACATATTCTGATTTCATCTGAGCCTTTTTTTGTGAGCAGCTACCATGGATGACACCCATTCAGTTGGTTCTGTGACTGTGCAAATCACCTTGCTGCACCGTTTTATCCAACTGAGCTTTAACTTTATCCTGCATAGCTATCAGAACTCTTCTGGCTGGTCTGACTACTGGAATGACCTCTGAGTCTAACTTCATGGAATACACAACTGGAAGTTTGCCTAACTTATCATCGAAAACATCAGCATACTCTGAGAAAATGGCTTCAGAAAACTGGAACTCGGAAATGCACTTACATGATGGACTTCTTTAGCAAAAGAAAGCAGACTCATTCTTAAACTATTTTTGAGATCCAATAAAGATTGCACTGGTCTTTGGACTACATAGAATAACAAGTTGCAACAGTTCTTAGCCAAATAACATGAAAGCATCACTGAACCTTTGGTTCACCTCCATAGGCAACAATTCTCGTACTACTGGCCACACTGAGTTGTTCATTAGTCTCACTTTACCAAATGTGTCTGCTGATATAACATTACTCTTTGAACCAGTGTCCACTTTAAGCTCTGTGGATCTTCTATTAATCCAGAGAGTACAAAATACTTCACTTCTTGTCAATAAATTCACTGCATCAACTCTTTCACCAAGCACTGATACACCATCTACATAGAAAGCTTACTGCTTGGGCTCTACTTTTGTTTGCCACGCATTGCATACTATCTACGTTTGCTAAGAAGGCAACTGAAACCATGCTCTTGTCATTTGCAAGCATACTTGTGTGTTTTTCTGTCACCTCATGAATTTAACAAACCTCTACGGCCTTGCTCAAAATTAAATCACTGTAAAAGTAAAATCTCTCTCACAGCAGCACTATTAATACCACACACAAGCCTGTCCTTTATCAGCACATCTTTTAAGTCACCAAACTGGCACATGTTAGCTCTGTTTCTCAAGTCAGTTCAGTTATATAAGCTGCAGACAGAGGAGCCAGCAGGATTTTTTGCAGGGGGGTGCAAACCCAGAGCCCCCCCACTCAGCACCCCCCACGCAGCCATTCCAGTGTCCCAGTTGCCATAAATACTGTTCAAGACTCTCAGTGTGCATACTGTTTTATGCTTTACTTCTACAATGATTCCAGACATTTGGATTTAATTTATAAGTTTTACTTCGAATTTCACAGCACAAACACTGACAGACATTTGCTAAATAAAAGAATAACACACTTAGCATTAAAACTTCTCTGCCTTTCAAACTCACATTCACTGAAACAGCACTGAAACCCACATTCAAAGAAAATCCATCTGGCAAGTGGCGGGTTAAGTTTACCTTTGGGCTGTTTTCACATCATAGGCCCTCTTGCACACATTTTAGGACCATGCAAAAGTTCTTTGATTCACTTTCCTGATTGTATTAATTATAATATATAATAATTGAATTATATTCCTAGTATAATACAGCACCGCTTGTTAGAGTGTGCTTTAAATTTATAGTTTTAAACATTTTTCCAGTTAGCAATGAAACAAAACATATGAACCAATAATGACAAACTGCCCAATTCAGTATATTTCAACCATAAAAGGCCACTCAAACTTCTGTCATTAAAATCCACCAATAACAGTTGGGTCTATATCACCATATAGAATGGTGATAAGTCTGAACGCCCTTTGTTCGAATCGAAAAGTCCAAAAGCCCTAAACCGCGAAGTTACGGAACATCATTTTTTTTCCCAGGGGAAAAAATCGCTGCTTCGTGAGTTCGCTGTTTAGGGTTTTCGGACTTTTAGGTTCGAACAAAGGGCGTTCGAACTTATCACTATTTGATGTGGTGATATAGACCCATAACAGGCAATATGCACAATCTCTGCAGAAGTAAAAGTCATCTGAATAATTCCACATTAAAGAGATCTGAAAGTAAGGAAGAGGTTGTTGCTAGAAAACAATGTTATATTTCAGTGTTTCATCTACACATTCAGTGCCTCCTGCCCTTGAAGAATAAATTTCCTATAGTACATTTAAAAAATGGTAAGCTGGTATAGTGCAATAGGGAATGGGTGGCAAGCTGAAAAACAGGTTCATAGTTCATAGTTACTATGCATCTCATCTAAAGGAGGGCATACTCGAGGCTGCAGCACCCCCACCCCCTTAAAATACAAATCTACATGCCATTGAAGTAGAACCTATAGCCCTCTAAATCAAGATGGAATATGGTAACTGTGGTGCTGCTAACACTGCTTTAAAATTCTGTACCACAACAGTGATAACAATTGCTAAACAAAACAGTTGCACATTTTAAGCAGACTTAGCATGAACAGCACAGACTTAGCACACGAAATCTGGACAAAGCTTGTTATAATGTTGGGAACAAAGGCCCAAAATTAGGGACACATTTAGAAAGTTGCTATAATAATAGGATTTGTGTTAGAATGCATTTTCTGAAGGATATGAAGTCTAAATCTCAAATGTATGTCATTATTTAGTAACTTTAATCCTTAGCTCAAACCAGTGATTTGTCAAAAAAAAACAAAATTTTTATGAGGAACAGACCAAAAATCTTCTTCTTCTGGCTTTTCCCAGTTAGGGGTCACCACAGTGGATCAGCTGTCCGCTCATGATTGGCAGTGGAGTTTTACATCCTGCACAGCACATCTCCATTATCTTATCAGGGGGATAAACCTAGGACTGAAACTGAGGATTACAACATTTGTCAGATCTAGCACTGTCACCATACGAACCATTCTGTAACTCCATGTATTCATTTAATTAAATATTAACTCATGCGATAACTGTTATGCAGTTATGAAACAAAATCTAATCAATTATTAACACAGATCTGCTCTAAATTGTATAATGCATGACTAGTATGCTCACAAGACTAGTGCGGTATGTTGTTAGCAACAAGCATCAAAGAATAGTGTGATACTCCATGCACCCCATTCTAAAATAAGATTGGCGCCAAAAGCTCATACGCTTGCACTTTCTGAGTACAGGCCAGAATGTGAAGAAATGCTAAGTTGAAACATTCTACATTATATCAATAATGTTCCTGACAAACAAAACAGAGGACACACATTTTGAGTTCTGACTACTACATCGACCTGTAAATGTCACTCTCAGTAAAGTTAGCAGCTGTAACTGTAGCGACTAGTGAGGGCACATTGCTTTACACAACACCCTGAGGGTTTTGTCTTGTCCTTTGTACATTGTTCCTGATTATTCAATAACAGTAAAGAAATTCACAAGACCGCATCCTTACCTTGGAGTAAAAATCTTAAAATGTTAAGTGTAATGAATAGCAGTCTGCTTGTACTTGGTTGATAAATCTGGATAATTGCGCGCTATGAACCCCCTCCTCCTTCTTACACATGCTCCTACCTCCCTCTTATTTACACACAAACACACACCCCTACCTCCCTCTTACACGCGCGCGCACACACACACACACACACACACACACACACACACACACACACACACACACACACACACACACACACACACTCACACACTCACACACACACCTACCTACTTCTTACACACACAAACAACTACCTACTTTTTACATACACGCATACACACCCCTACCTACCTGTTACTTACATCCACACACCCCTTCCTACCTATTTCTCACACAAACACCTCTTAAACATGTAAACACACACATGCACATACCTACCTCTCACTTGTACATTCGCAGTCCAAATGTCTTCTGGAATTCAAATTCTGCACAGGAAGATGAAGACATAAACCATTGGTCACACAGACACAGAAGATGAAAACAGGTCACAAACACCTGTTTCATCTGTGCGACTGGACGCAAAGGCCATTCTTAAAAAAGAACGCCCTTAAAAAAAATATATATATATATATATATATATATATATATATATATATATATATATATATACACATGTGTATATATATATATATATATATATATATATATCTATATATATATACATATATATATATATATTTATAGGTTTACTATTACAATATCGACGTAGCATTGTATGTCTATGAACTATTCGAACTACAGATGTTCGAATAGTTCATATGTGTGCAAGCTATGAAATCGAACATTATATTTGCAAAAGTACTGTGCATTCGCAAATATAACATTTGATTATGTACAGGGATCACGCTACAGTGCGGTTAAGGAAATACTTCCCTTTCCTCACTGCAGTGCGAACTCGGAGTTGGAATATATAGTTAGGGGGGTGTGCCCCCCCTGCATAAATGGGATGTTATGTGCAGGGGTTAGGGAGTTACAGCAAGTGTGGTATTGTTGTTAATGCCATAAAATGTCATGGTCGACATTTTTGTCATTAACAGCTACTTTTCGACATTGGTTGCGTTCGTGTATGTGTAATTTTGGCTATATAGTTCGGTGTTAAGGCCCTATTTTATTCTGCCTTTCGATATTTCAATAGTAAAGCATATATATATATATATATATATATATATATATATATATATATATATATATATATATATACACACACACATACATACATATATATATTTTTTTTAATTAAAAGAAAATTAATATCCCAGCCAGCCGGTTCCAGGTCCACCTGCCTGCGGGCGCCCTTGGCTGCAGATGTTTGCCTTGGTTTATGATCTCTTGTGTAAATCAAATTCCTCTCTAATGTAATATTCATCTGGGGGGGGGGTTACATATTTCTCAGAACTTGCGCTTCAAACACTCGGGGTCTTCCCTTAATTCAGAAACACAAAAATAAGATAAAACTCAACCAAAGTAGAACAAGGGTAGTCCAGAAGTGACACACTAGCACGTAGTACAGGAAAAAAACACTTTAATTTAGTGCTTTTGTCAAAAACTAGACCATCAGAATACCATGTATCTAAGAAATCAAGTTTAAATACCCTCCCCAGCAGTAGTCAAACAATTAAATTACATCATTTCCCCTTGTGAAAAATAATCAACATTTGCATATTTAATTTAAACAGTGGAATAAAAAGGTTGCAGTAAAAAAATTTAAAAATCAACCCTTTTAAAAGATTAGAAACTACAATATTAAAACAATTAAGTTGTGTTCCGGCATTTTTTATATAAAATATAATGATTCAAGCTTCAACAATGAACTTATAGTAATCTTGTCGTTCTTGTGTTTGTTTACTGCTGGGGGGGTATTTAAACTTGATTTGTTAGATACATGGTATTCTGATGAAGTCTAGTTTTTGACAAAAGTGCTAAATTAAACTGTTTTTTCCTGTGCTATGTGCTGGTGTGTTATTTCTGGACTACCCTTCTTCCCTTAATTCAGCTTGTACAACAATATGACGATTTTCACTTTCTCCTTCATATACTGCAGGTGTGTACACAAATGAACACTCTCTTTCTATGGCCTCTGACCCAGCTAGGTTTAAAAAAATGAATGGCCCGGTGCATGCATCTCTATCTGCATAAGCTGCTTGTATAAAAATATCATACTCTTGCTCAGATATTCTCCAATTCTCTGCAATATTCTGATGAAATACAAGTGGTAGGGGTTTCAAAATCCATCTGCCATATTAACACATACCAGTGAAGGGTTTTGCAAATAAGCACAAACATACACGCATGCACATATGCCAGAAACTTATGCCAGTGTTTGTAACTTTGTCCAATGCCTTTGCATTTCTGAATTTATACTTTTTGTGGCTTTTCAAAATTATGCTAATGGACAAACTCATAGTACCTTTGAATAACTGTCTTTGAGAAATAAACGTCTCAGGTACTTTATACTTTTGCAATATTGTTCTGAAAGGCTAAAATGCTAAAGTCATTTACCATCATTTTGCTAAAGTCATTTATCATCATTTAAGAAACACTTCAACAATTTACTATGTGACTGGATAACTTGCGGGCACTGTAATACTCTTGTGATGTCTTTTGCAAGAAATCACTTCTTATCAGTTTAAGACACATATCAAGTAACTGCACAATGAGAATAAATCGAACATCTCTTGCCTAAAACTCAATAACACCTCAAAGCAATTGTACTTTGCGAATAACTGGATACAGCACACTGAAATGTCCCCAAAATGGCGGTACCTTGCTAGGCAACTCTTTATAGTACGAGAAACACTCTGTAATGGCGGCACTTTGCGAATAGACACACCCAGCACAAGAACTTTTTGAAATGGCTATATTTTGACTGTAGTTCACGAAATAGTTGCACTTCACACACAGCACATCTTTGAAATGCATGCACAGTAATAAGCACACTCTGTAAGCACTTTTACACACTTTGAGATGCTTTGAATAACTTTAGTTATGCCCTTGATACAATACAAAGTCATAGTTCTAGTATGACGATATATAGAAATTCTAAAAACATGCTTCTGGAGCATTTCTCCCCGGGCCTCCGCTGAAAACAGGATCTGCGGAACCTAGTCGGACTTTCCCGGTCAACAAATGTTAAATAAATAAAATAAATAAAATAGTTATGCCAAAACACAGCACTTTGCCAAAACACATGCAGTCGCCTTGCTTTATTTTTGCTTAATGTGCCCTTTTTTGCCCTTATTATATTTGTTTTGCTTGTTTAAGCTCTTTTCATGCCCAACTTACTTTTCTTGTGCTTGTTTGAATCTAAACATGCTCAGTTTTGCCTTAAACACACTCGTTTTGCTCTAAACATGCTTGTTTTGTTTTAATGTTAATCATTTCATCAAATACGTTTGTTTTAAACATTTCCTTTAGTTAACAAACCTTTCATGCTTTCAGCTTGCTTAATAACCCCTTTTGACTTTTGTATCTAATAAACCGTTTGTGCTATGTCTCATTACCTTTTGATTCTTTTCTGGCCCTGGCTGTGCTCTTTTCTCTCAGTTTTACCTTCACTGTCATCTCTGCACCTCATGGCACTGAATATTATTCTCTTCGATCCCGGTTCTGACATCATGCCACTCTCCTATCTAGGACACAGTAGATGAGTTTTCATTGGCTCTATTCAAGTAGCTTTATTTTATACAAACACATCATTATAGAAGATTACTGACTTTAACTGAAGTAACTTATATACAAATTAACAACTGCGATCTTGCATGCTCTCTCCCTAGCTGCTCTTTCAAAATGGCACTAGGGCTTGCATGTGTCTAGAATTTATACCTGCACGAATAGCCTTGACGTGCTTCTTAAAGATACAGTGTACACATCACTTGCACTCTGATCTACAAAGTTCTCGGTGCATGCATGGACATCCACATCTTCACTGCAAGGAGTGCCTACAGACAGAGTGTTTGACGCTGTCAAACCCAAGGGTGTAGCAGCATGACCCTAACTTTTCTGGAGTTGAACATTGTCAAATTTGTAGGTATGGTATTGCGACCATGTCTAATAACAGGATTATGGGTAATGCAAGGTCCACATACCTGGCAAGCCATCGTACTCACTCAACCATGTTATGGCACACTGCCGGGTGCTGTTTCATCTTAGGAGAACTATATAAAGGTGGTAACATGTTATATTTCAGCAGCTGTCAGGCCACTGCTTAATGATGGCCTGCTGTGATGTACACGTAAGCAAGACTCTACTGCTAAGGGGATTATCAATGACTGCAGACGGGATGTGAAAAGCATCCCCATCTCTTTACTCATATGCCACACAAACACAACATGTGAGAGATGTGACTATATTACAAACCTTGATTCCATGGTGTCTAACACACCAGTCAGTGCATATGACAATGAGTAGTTTGCCAACATACACACCTCAACTCCTACTCCACCCACACCTGCATGTGTGGAGCTCCTTACCACACACATGCAAACAACAGACACCTCAGAAACCCAAATGGAAGCCCACTACACATAATCAGACCTCTGCAGAGCACAGTACACATAATAGCTCATGCACCACTGTCTCACCAGTAATGCACCTGAGGCACATCGCAACATCAAACCTATTAGTCATAGGTGACTACATCATGAGACACACTGATGTCCTTCGCACCAGGCTGCAAATGGGAGAGTTCACAGTTAGCTGTCAGTGAGGTGCCATGATTTGCCATACCACACATGCATACAAGTCTGTCAACATCAGGTAATGGTATGACGACTTCATAGTTCCTGTTTGTGTGTACAGCTGGAGACATACCTCACCGCACTGTATGCAGAGACAAGTCTGAGCTTACGCACTTTGTGCCTCCTGCGGGAATGTTTATACCATTCAACTGAATTTGACCTTCATGTAGGATCATGGCAAAATACACAAAGAAAATGACTGCAGTCAATAATTGGCTTAGCATGTGGTGTCATTGTAAGGGAATCCACTACATGTCAGTCTGGGATGACTTACTCAACAGACCTCACTGCTTTGCCAGAGATGGTCTTCACCTGTCACCCCTGGGATTTAGTGTACTGGCAAAGGCTGTTGACATCCCCATAGTGCATTCTATAGGTGGTGTTTCCAGGGAAAACTTTCCAATGAGAAAATGCCATCTTCAAACAACATCACAGTTATGCTGCTACATGCTAGGAATACAAACAATGACCTACACTCACAGGAAGGTGCCTCCACCTTAGAATATGCTGACATTAGCGCAGTCACAGACACCTGGTTGAAGGCTGTGGACAGTACCTCAGACATAGCAGGCTACACATCCTTCCACATGTTCTGACCTCAAACTGGCAGTGTGCAAGGTAATGCAAGTGGTGTATACATACTCAGTAAAGATAGATACATACCCAGATTGGGTACACAGTGTGATTCCCTGGGAACACTGCAGGTGCTATACTCTGCTGGAAGTGCACCTAATCAAGTGACTGCCAGCTACAGGAGAAGTTCTATGACACAAGACACCCATTCTTATTTGAATGTACTTGTGTCTATCACGTTACATCACAACACGAGTATTTGGGGTGACTTTCACTACCCAACAATTGTGTTGGTTAGTTGTGCTGAATCTCACTTCATCAAAAGTTAGTCCACGTCCTTAACTGCTATGCCCTGGACCACGGTGTATATTATTTCAGCAAACCCTTAAAATAGCGAACGGTGTTTAATTGACCCAATAAAGTCAAAATCCCTAAATCCTGAACACACGTAACAGCGATTTCCTCCACTGTAGTGCCGATCCCGGAGTTGGTATATTTAATTAGGGGGTGTGGGGGGCACAGCACACCACATTGGGGTGTGTGTGGGGCCAAAGCCCCCCACTTTATTTTGTTTTTGGATTTTTTTTTTTAAGGAGCAGCAATTTTTTTCCCTGAGGAAAAAATCCCTGTTCTGTGTGTTCGGGATTTTTACTTTATTGGTTCGATTAAACAGCGCTTGCTGAAATAATATAGACCCCTGGACCAGTGCTGTG